>NC_045554.1:2943414-3157290 GCF_009769535.1 Thamnophis elegans
GGTCTTAGCGGGGAGAAGTGTCTAAAGGAGCATGATGGCTGGTAAACAAGCCCATTTATGGCAGCCGCCGCTTCTCCAGCAAGGTGCGCGGATAGCAAATCAGCCGAGCGTGGCTGTTTCTTGTTACCATCAATGTATCCTGCAGATAAATGGCCCTTTTCAAGTTGTTTTTCTGACCCCCCTTGTATCCAGGTATGTTTCAGAGGCAGGGAAACTGAGCCTCCTCACTGTAGACCGCAGGAAAAAATAATAACCCTGCATACATAAACATCAGAGGTGAGAGAAGACACAGCCGTGGGGCCACAGGCCGGCTGGTCTTCGAGAAATGGCCCCCCGCCACGGCAGCCATCTTGTTCTGAGACCCCGGGCTTCGGAGGAGCAGGAAGGTTGCCATAGAAATCAGGTTTGGTTGCTGAGGAAAAATAACTTTTTCTCTTTTTAGAGGAAGCTGAAAATCCTGCGTTTTGAAAGAGGAAGGGAGTGCCTCCGTGGATGGATGGATGGATGGATGGATGGAAGGAAGGAAGGAAAGAAGGAAGGAGATGAAAATGAGAGGAAGGAAGGAAGGAAGGAAGGAAGGAAGGAAGGAAGGGAAGAAGGAAAGCAAGCAGGCCAGAGATGGGAAGAGAAAGGAAGGAAGGAAGGGGATGAAAATGAGAGGAAGGAAAGAAGGAAGGAAAGAAAGAAAGAAAGAAAGAGGGAAGGAGGAAGGAAGGAAAGCAGGCAGGCCGGAGATGGGAAGAGAAAGGGAGGGAGGGAGGGAGGGAGGGAGGGAGGAAAGAAGGAAGGAAGGCCGGAGATGGGAAGAGAAAGGAAGGAAGGGGATGAAAATGAGAGGAAGGAAAGAAGGAAGGAAGGAAGGAAGGAAGGAAGGAAGGAAGGAAGGAAGGAAGGAAAGCAGGCAGGCTGGAGATGGGAAGAGAAAGGAAGGGAGGGAGGGAGGCTGGAGATGGGAAGAGAAAGGAAGGAAGGAAGGGAATGAAAATGAGAGGAAGGAAAGAAGGAAGGAAGGAAGGAAGGAAGGAAGGAAGGAAGGAAGGAAGGAAAGCAGGCAGGCCGGAGATGGGAAGAGAAAGGGAGGGAGGGAGGGAGGGAGGGAGGAGGAAAGAAGGAAGGAAGGCCGGAGATGGGAAGAGAAAGGAAGGAAGGGGATGAAAATGAGAGGAAGGAAAGAAGGAAGGAAAGAAGGAAGGAAGGAAGGAAGGAAGGAAGGAAGGAAGGAAGGAAAGCAAGCAGGCCGGAGATGGGAAGAGAAAGGAAGGGAGGGAGGGAGGCTGGAGATGGGAAGAGAAAGGAAGGAAGGAAGGGAATGAAAATGAGAGGAAGGAAAGAAGGAAGGAAGGAAGGAAGGAAGGAAGGAAGGAAGGAAGGAAGGAAGGAAGGAAGGCCGAAGATGGGAAGAAGAAGGAAGGAAGGAAGGAAGGAGGGAGAGAGGGAGAGAGGGGAGGGGGAGGAAGGAAGGAAGGAGGGAGGGAGGGAGGGGGGAGGAAGGAAGGAAGGAAGGGCTCTGAATATGTAGTCAGAGCCAATTCCCCCTTCAAAATCAAATTGAGAAAAATATAGCCTCTTCTCTGTCCCTCCCTTTCACAGGCTTTATCTTAATAAGCATCTTTATTTACCTTTTTTTTTTTTTAAAGCAGGGCATTTAAAAAGGTGTTTTGTTTCTACTGCAATCCTGAAATTAGTTTTTTCTTCCCCTGCTGTTGAGTTACGAGTTGCTCTCCAAGACGGATAATGCAGTCATATTTCCACATCGGGGTAATAACTTCGCAAATGGCATTTCCCCCACAATGAACCAGGAACTTTCTGGGGGGGTGGGCGGCCCTTAATTGTTATTATATTGTTGTGTGTTTCTCTTTGGCTTGTTTCTTAAACAGAGATGCTAAGCCTGCATCAGGGGATGCTACGGGAAGCCAGCAATGGAGGGATGGCCCCACCAGCACCACCACCAGCGCCATCAAACCGTCGTTTAATTTAAGGGCTTTTGGGCTATGACTTCGCATCAATATCCGTAAAGGCAACCGGAGAATCATCCCTGCTCAACAACCGTTTCAATAAATCAATACAACTTTATCACAAAGGGACGCGTGTGACAAATTAAGTGTGCTAGATTTGGGCCCAACACGCTGATCTTGACTAATGGTGACAAGATCTCTGCCTGGGTGACAACAACGAAGGCCGCAATCGGATATTTGTTTTAGAAAAGAAGAGCGTTGCACAAAAGCGACATTGATGGGGCCGCAAAATACTTATGGATTATTCTTATGGAACATTTACACGAACGCACACACACACACACACACACACACACACTGCACAGTTAGGTTAGCTTCATTTCTTTTAATGTTCCTTTGCAGGGAAAGGAAGAAAGGGAAGGGAAGGGAAGGAGGGAGGGAGGGACGAAGGAAGGAAGGAAGGAAGGAAGGAAGGAAGGAAGGAAGGAAGGAAGGCGATGGAAAGGACAAGAAGGAAAGAAGGAAAGAAGGAAGGAAGGAAGGATGGATGGAAGGAAGGAAGGAAGGAAGGAAGGAAGGCAGGCAGGCAGGCAGGCAGGCAGGCATAAGATGGAAAGGACAAGAAGGAAGAAAGGAAGGAAGGATGGATGGATGGATGGAAGGAACGAAGGAAGGCAGGAGATGGAAAGGACAAGAAGGAAGGAAGGAAGGAAGGAAGGAAGGAAGGAAGGAAGGAAGGATGGAAGGAAGGAAGGAAGGAAGGAAGGCAGGCAGGCAGGCAGGCAGGCAGGCAGGCATAAGATGGAAAGGACAAGAAGGAAGAAAGGAAGGAAGGATGGATGGATGGAAGGAAGGAACGAAGGAAGGCAGGAGATGGAAAGGACAAGAAGGAAGGAAGGAAGGAAGGAAGGATGGAAGGAAGGAAGGAAGGCAGGCAGGCAGGCAGGCAGGCAGGCAGGCAGGTGATGGAAAGGACAGGAAGGGAGGAAGGGAGGAAGGAAGGAAGGAAGGAAGGAAAGCTAGAGATGGAAAGAGGAGGGAGGGATGAAGGAGATGGAAATGAGAGGAAGGAAAGAAGAGGGAGGGAGGGAAGAAGAAAGGAAGGAAGGAAGGGCTGAAAAGGTCGAGGGGAATGTCTCGCACATGTGCGTGCACGCTCAGTGTGCTTACGCTCTGGAAAAGCTGAACTTCCGGGTTCTAGTGCGCATGCGTGCCCGACGATCAGCTGGCTGGATAGGAGGGAGGGAGGGAGGAAAGAGATGGGAACAGAGGAAAGAAGTGAAGGAAGAAAGGAAAGAGGTGTGAAAGGGGAGAGCAAGAGGGAGGGAGGAAGGAGACAGACGGACGGATGGATGGATGGATGTTGGGCATCCCACCAACAGCTTTCTCCTGCACAGCTCCCACCACGAACAATGGCCCTTGAAGCACCCTCTCCCTTTCCTCGGGGGTCCTGACTGCCTCAGCCCTCCATCTTTTTCAGCCTTGAAATCTCAGCCTTATCCCCGCCTGCAGCCACCCGAGTCCAAGGCGGAGGAGCTTAAAGCGTGACTGTTCCACTGTGGCTCGCCACCAAGCAGAAGAGATCCATCAAGCGGCTTACTAGTCTCGGAGAAAGCTCGGCCTCCGAATTACCTGATCTGGGAGCGTTGCAATTGTCAGCCGTAACCCTGGATTAATCCTCCTCTTCTTTTCACCGAATGTAAAAACTTCTTCTCTTTTTTCAACCTTAGAAGAGGAGGAGGTCTCCCAGGAGAGGCGTAGATAAGGGAAGACTATAAATATCTATATATAGACAAATGCAGTGTGTGTGTGTGTGTGTTTGTGTGTGTAATGTTGCATTTGTGCTGATAAATAAGTAAAGGGAGGCTAGTATAGATCTATTTCAAGCTATTTAGCTCTCATCAGCTAGCCGTACCCTTCGCTGGGATTCGAACCTGGGCTGTTTTTACATGTTAGGCAGTTGTATTAGCCTCTAAGCCAGTGGTCCCCAACCCCCGGTCCGCGGACCGGTGCCGGGCCGTGGAGTACCTGGCACCGGGCCGCGCAGCGGCCGGGGGCCATGATCGCTGCAGCGGCCGGGGGCCATGATCGCTGCAGCGGCCGGGGGCCATGATCGCTGCAGCGGCCGGGGGACATGATCGCTGCAGCAGCCGGGGGACATGATCGCTGCAGCGGCCGGGGGACATGATCGCTGCAGCGCAAAGGCTCCTGGGCCGTGCGCAAAAGCTCCTGGGCCATGCGCAAAGGCTCCAGGGAAGAGAGCCCCGCGCTGGTACGCACGTGATATATAAACAATCAATGTGTCGTCGCGAACAATGCCCCCCCACCCCTGCGCGCGCTCAGCGGGCCACGGTAAAATTATCAAAGGCTGACTGGTCCGCGACGATAAAAAGGTTGGGGACCACTGCTCTAAGCCACAAGCTCTCCTCCCTTATCAGCTGAGCCAAGGAAATGATTAAGTGTTACGTCAAAGCACCTGGTATGGCCAAATATGGGAGGAGGGAAGCAGTATGCTTCCTCCCATATTTGGGCATAACAGGTGCTTTGACGTAACATTCAGACAGACAGACAGATACACACACACACATCCTTTCTCTCCCTTTCTCACTCTTTCTCTCCTTTTTTCTCTCTCCCTCTCCCACTGTCACGCCTCTTTCTATCTCTCTTTTTTCCTTTCTCCCTCTCTTCTCTCACACTTTCTCTCCTTTTATCCTCTTCTTCTCTCCTTTCTTTCTCTCTTTCTCTCCTTCTCTCTCTCTTGTTTGCTTATAATTTCTAGACACTCAAATATTCATGTTCTTTTCGCTCAAAACAGAATCTGTCGGGGAGGCAAAACTTGAATGTGGGGCTTGGACCCAAAAAAAAATCCCTGCGAGGTGGACTGGAGTGATTATTCTGATTTAAATTAAACGGGTTTTTGGAAGAAAAGTTGGTGTTTCTAGAAGACACCCAGGAAAACAAGAGCTTTTCTAAAGCTCAGATCCGCCACTGCTATTAATAAGGCCTCCCTGTTAACCTCGGACACCAGCAGGACCTGAGCAAATGGATTTTATAGTCTTAGCTGGAGTGTTACTACGCACAACGCCCGGATAAGGTCATGGGGACAGAACTGAGTAAATGACGGCTTCGCCTCTATTACCAACCAAATGAATCGGCTTTTCCTCCCAGAATAATAGCATTTCTAGATCCACTTTCCGGGTGTTGGTTTTCTCCGCCACGGGTGGGAATGTCTTGTTTTCCCACGGGAGGAAATGGACCCACAATTGCGTTTAGCTTTGTAAACTTTGCAAGTGGATTCAAAGAACAAACCACTTCCTCTTTTGGAAGGAAAAAGGATTTGTGCCTCAGGGCTCATTTTCCTTAAAGAGATGCTGCAAAAAAACAAAAATGTGTTCTTTCTTTCATTCTTTCTCTTTCTCTTCATTCTTTCTTTTTCTCTCTCGCCTCTCTTCTCTGTCTCCCCCCTCTCTGTCCTCTCTCTTCCCCCTCTCTCTTCCTCTCTCCCCCTCTTCTCTCTCCTTTCCTCCCTTCTCTCCCTCTCTCCTCTCCCCTACTCCCTTCTCTCTCCCGTCTCTCTTCTCTTTCCCCCCTCTCTTCTCTCTCCCTCTCTTCTCTCTTGTTCTCTTCCCTCTCTCTCTTCTCTCTCCTCTCCCCCACTCCCTTCTCTTTCCCCTCTCTTCTCTTTCCCCCTCTCCCTCTCTTCTCTCTTGTTCTCTTCCCTCTCTCTCTTCTCTCTCCTCTCCCCCACTCCCTTCTCTTTCCCCCCTCTCTCCTCTCTCCCTCTCTTCTCTCTCCCTTCTCTCTCCATCTCTCCTCTCCCTCACTCCCTTCTCTCTACCCCCTCTCTTCTCTTTTCCCCCTCTCTCTTCCTCTCTTCTCTCTCCAACTCTTCTCTCTCCTTTCCTCCCTTCTCTCTCTCCCTCTCTCCTCTCCCCTACTCCCTTCTCTCTCCCGTCTCTCTTCTCTCTTTCCCCCCTCTCTTCTCTCTCCATCTCTCCTCTCCCTCACTCCCTTCTCTTTCCCCTCTCTTCTCCTCCCCCCCTCTCCCTCTCTTCTCTCTCCCACTCTTCTCTTGTTCTCTTCCCTCTCTCTTCCTTCTCTCCTCTCCCTCACTCCCTTCTCTTTCCTCTCTCCCTCTCTTCTCTCTCCCTTCTCTCTCCATCTCTCCTCTCCCTCACTCCCTTCTATCTCCCCTCTCTTCTCTTTTCCCCCTCTCTTCCCTCTCCCCTTTTCTCCCTTCTCTCTCTCTCTCTCTTCCCCCCTCTCTCCAAACAGTCCCGATCAAAATGGTTTTGTCCTCACCTAATTCTGGCAGCCAATTTCCATTTGCTTAATATAGTCATGATATTTCACCATGGTAATTATACCCTTAGCTATCAGTAACAATTAAACCCTTATACTTGGAGTTGTTTAATAAAGGTCTCCTGGAATAAATATATATATATATATATATATATATATATATATATACACATATATATCTGTTGCACATTTTGAACAGGAGGCTTTTAAATGTCAAGGAGGCAGGTAATGTTTTCTGATGAATATAATGATGAAATGAAGCATCCGGCAGCCTAAGTTATTCCCCTTTGATAGAAAGTGACAGGAATATTACATTTGAAGTGCGAAGGAAGCCTCATCATCGCTTTAATAGAAAAGGTATTAGCAAGAATGGGAGATTGCAGACGAAGGAGAAAGAAAGAAAAAAGACATCGAAGAATGAACCTGGGAACTGGTGCATTTCGTTTTGGGAAAATAATGTCATTTGCAAAGAAAGAGACTCCCTGGGCGTTTCGCCCGGCTCTCCCGAACAGACAGATGAATAAGACGCGGAAGCCAGCAAAGAAGGGGGCTGGGTTGGGGTTCCTTGCGTTTAAAAAGAAAAAGGTTCTAGTCCTCATGATCGCAGAGAAGAGCCATGGGATGAGAATGTGAGGGTGTGGCTTCCTTTGATAGGAAGGAGGAAGGGGGAGGGAGGAAGGAAGGAAGGAGGGAGGGAGAAAAGGAAGGGAGGGAGGGAGGAGGAAGAAAGGAAGGGAGAAGGGAGGTTTTTAAGAAGAGGATGGACAGCCGCATTCCAGCCGCCCCTTAATTCCAGAGCCCATTTCTACGATTCTGACAGGTAGATTTTCACCTAGAGAGAGACAGAGGGAGGGAGAGAGGGGGGAGAGAGAGAGAGGGAGGGAGGGAGAGAGGGAGGGAGAGAGGAGAGGAGAGAGGGAAGGAGAGAGAGAGGAGGGAGGGAGAGAGGAGAGGGGGAGAGAGAGGAGGGAGGGAGGGGGGAGAGACCGTAAGAGAGAGAGAGGAGAGAGAGAGAGAGAGAAAGAGAGGGAGGGAGGGAGAGAGAGAGGAGAGAGGGAGGGAGAGAAAGAGAGAGGAGAGAGGGAGGGAGAGAGAGAGGAGAGAGGGAGAGAGAGGGGAGAGAGGGAGGGAGAGAGAGAGAGGGAAGGAGAGAGAGAGGAGAGAGGGAGGTAGAGAGAGAGGAGAGAAGAGAGAAGGTAGAGGGAGGGAGAGAAGAGAGAGGAGAGAGGGAGGGAGGGAGAGAGGAGAGAGAGAGGGAAGGAGAGAGAGAGGAGAGAGGGGAGAGGAGAGAGGGAGGGAGGGAAAGAGGAGAAAGGGAGGGAGGGAGAGAGAGAGAGGAGAGAAGGAAGGAGAGAGAGAAGAGAAAGGGAGAGAGAGAGGAGAGAAGGAGGGAGGGAGAGAGGAGAGGGAGGGAGGGGGAGAGAGAGAGGAGAGAGGGAAAGAGAGAGAGGAGAGAGGGAGGGAGAGAGGAGAGGAGAGAGGGAAGGAGAGAGAGAGGAGGGAGGGAGAGAGGAGAGGGGGAGAGAGAGGAGGGAGGGAGGGGGGAGAGACCGTAAGAGAGAGAGAGGAGAGAGAGAGAGAGAGAAAGAGAGGGAGGGAGGGAGAGGAGAGAGGAGAGAGGGAGGGAGAGAAAGAGAGAGGAGAGAGGGAGGGAGAGAGAGAGGAGAGAGGGAGAGAGAGGGGAGAGAGGGAGGGAGAGAGAGAGAGGGAAGGAGAGAGAGAGGAGAGAGGGAGGTAGAGAGAGAGGAGAGAGAGAAGAGAGAGGGAGGGAGAGAAAGAGAGAGGAGAGAGGGAGGGAAGGAGAGAGAGAGGAGAGAGGGGAGAGGAGAGAGGGAGGGAGGGAAAGAGGAGAAAGGGAGGGAGGGAGAGAGAGAGAGGAGAGAAGGAAGGAGAGAGAGAAGAGAAAGGGAGAGAGAGAGGAGAGAAGGAGGGAGGGAGAGAGGAGAGGGAGGGAGAGGGAGAGAGAGAGGAGAGAGGGAAAGAGAGAGAGGAGAGAGGGAGGGAGAGACCGAGAGAGGGAGGGAGGGAGAGAGAAAGGGAGGGGAGAGAGGGAGGGCTGGAGAGAGAGAGTGAGAGAGAGGAGAGAGAAGGGAGAGGGAGAGAGGGAGGGACCAAGAGGGAGAGAGAGTGACCGAGACCACACGGGAGAGGAAACAAACACACAACCACCACCGGCCCGGAGTACAATTAAAAAAAAGCCATTGACTGTCTTCCAGAGTTATGGCAACAAGGCGCTGAAAGGCGCAAGAGACACATAAGGTCTTTTCACCAAAAGAGATTCTATCGAACGGGGCATTTCCCTGATGATATAACAATCATTTCCTTTCTTTCTTTCTTTCCTTTAAAGAAGAGCCATAATTGTCAAAAGCAAACATCTTAAAATGTTAACTGGCTCGGTTTACAGGAATGAGTCAGAAGCTACTGGGGTGCAAGTAGTTGCAACGGTTCGCTTAGTGACCATTCGAAATTACGACGGCACTGAAAAATGGGACTGGCGGCCTCTGCAACCTCCCCACGATTCACCCGCTCGGCGACTGCTTCGTGTTCATGACGGTGGCGGTTTCCCGGGGTCATTTGATCCTGTTTTGCGACCTTCTGACAAGCAAAGTCAATGGGGATTCACTTAATGACCGTGTGACTAACTTATCAACCGTTCTGGAGTTGGTGGCCTTGAGTTAAAAGCAGGAGGCCATTCTGCAAGGAGAATGGACTGGAATGGGATCCTGAGAACTTGCCAGCTCATCAGAAGACCAGAACCCAAATAACAGAATAATTGTTAAAAAAATTAATGCATGGAGAATCTCTCATATTAGTTATCCTGGGTGGGTTGTGTTAATGGTTACGGATGAATCTGTTTTCTTATCCCAAATGCTGCTTGATGCCTACAGAATAACAAGAGTTGGAAGGGACCTTGGAGATCTTCTAGTCCAACCCCTTGTTCAAGCAGGAGACCCTGTACCCGTGATGGCAAACCTATGGCATGCGTGCCAGATGTGGCACGCACAGACCTCTCAGTGGGCGTGGGCGCTGTTGCTAGCTGCTCTTCTGATTTCCGGTCTTCGGGGGTGCTGGAATGCTGGAAAACAGCCTGAAAATGATCCCGAAAAACAGCCAGAACTGCCCCCCAAAATAGGCCATTTTTCCGGGTGGTTTTGGCCTCAAAAACGTCCCAAAAACGTCCTGGAAAACGTCCCAAAAACAGGCACATGTGAGCTGGCCAGCTGAGTTTCTGAAGCTCTGGCACGCGCACACATGCACACAGTTTGAGCACTTGGTGCCGAAAATGTTCGCCATCACTGCCGATACCACTTCAGACAAATGGTTGCCCAACATCTTCTGCTGTCCAGTCTCTTCTTGAAATCCTCCATTGATGGAGCACCCACAACTTCTGGAGTCAAGACGTTCCGCTGCTTAATTGTTCTCACTGAGGACATTCCTTCTTATTTCTAGGCTGAATTTCTGGAGGACTGTAGAAATCCTCAAAGACCTTTCTGTGTGTCTATCCATGGACGTTCTCCAGAAGAATCCAGACGATCAGGGAAGGAGACTTATACCATCCTAGTCAAATGGTTGTCCCCTCTCTTCTTCAAAAGCTCCAGTGATGGAGCACCCACAACTTCTGGAGGCAACTTCTGTTCCACTGGTTAATTGTTCTCACTGTCAGGAAATTTCTCCTCAGTTCTAGGTTGCTTCTCTCCTTGATTAGTTTCCACCCATTGCTTCTTGTTCTACCCTCAGGTGCTTTGGAGAATAGCTTGACTCCCTGTCCTTGGGGCAACCCCTGAGATATTGGAAGGCTGCTATCGTGTCTCCCCTGGTCCCTCTTTTCACTAGTGGAGTAGATTTGACTTCCTGGCAAATAAGCCTTTTACCATCCTCGTTCCCACAACCAAATATCTCCCAGAAGTCCATCAACCACTGGAAACCTCACTAACTGTAGTGGGACAAGCCCTTTGGACAAGGAAGTGGGACTCAAATAGCAGTTAGCAATAGCAGTTAGACTTATATACCGCTTCATAGGGCTTTGAGCCCTCTCTAAGCGGTTTACAGAGTCAGCATATCGCCCCCAACAACAATCCGGGTCCTCATTTTACCCACCTCGGAAGGATGGAAGGCTGAGTCAACCTTGAGCCGGTGAGATTTGAACCGCCGAACTGCAGAACTGCAGTCAGCTGAAGTAGCCTGCAGTGCTGCATTTAACCACTGCGCCACCTCGGCTCTTCGGTTTGGCCGCGATTTGGAGAAAGTGCGGATTCGTTGTAGGTTGTGAGAACGTTTTTCTTTAAAAAAAGAAATTGTTTACAAGCTATATCACCGTCTCTAAAAAAAACACTCGAGGCTTTCCAACCTGCCTTCCCCTCCCTTCTCCCCTCTTTTTAGCGATACTTACATCAACTGCTCCAGCCGTAGGACATGCTAATTAGATCATTAAATATCCGTCTCGCTTCCAACGCTTCCAGGGCAAAGTTATTATTTTTAAACAGGTAATATGTTTGCTCAATTTAATATTAGGTTACGCGACCGTCTCCGTTTAATTAAAGCAAAACCTTTTGTCCTAGGTTGGGGGGGGGGGGGGGAAGCTTTCGACGAGAGAACTGGGCTAGACGTCTCCGCTTGCCGGAAAAACCCGTCGCAAGTTGAGAAATAAATATGGAAGCCATCCTGAAGAGGCTCTACCCATAAGTGGCAGAGGGAAACATAGGCACACAGTTACATTAGGTAACTGTTGTGACTCAGCAGATGTCTGCTGTGAGTCTTTTCGGGATACAAGATTCATTATGCAGCTGGGGCTTGTTAGAGGCAGGTTTGGAGATAAAAGGACGGATGCTGCCACACCCTAGTCGCAGGAGTCAACGTTCCTTCGTGCGTTCCTTGTTTGGTACAACATTGCTTGCTCATCAATCGTGATTTATGGAAGATACACTTGGATAAGTGCTTTCTGTTTCTTGTAACCCTGATTCAATGCTACACTTGGAGAAGTGCATTGCTTGTAAGAGTTGTTTTGTATTCTGTTATCTCGTTAAGAGACTATATTTATGTTATTTTTGGGCTCGAAGCCAGTTTGAACTGAGAACTGATAAAGAAAGTTCCTTTTAAGTTTATTCGTCTTGCCGTTTGTTAAGAGCCGTGAAGCGGGGACAGAACAGGTAACAAACAATAAGAGATGGTTAGAAGGCTAACGTCCATATTCCCACCTGGAACACCTAGGAAGTAAGAAATTCAACTAGATTTCCCACGAAGAGGAGGGCAGGAGAAGCATCACCTCCTGGGTGGACTAGAAGACCTCTAAGGTCCCTTCCAACTCTTGTTAGACTGTATTCCGAGACCCATACTCAAAATAAAGAGGAATTTCCTGATTTGTGAAAACAATTAACCAGTGGAACAGCTTGCCACCAGAAATTGTGGCTGCTTCATCACTTGAGGCTTTTTTTTTAAAAAAAAAAAGACTTGTCTGAGATGTCGTACGGTCTCCTGCTTGAGCAGGGGGCTGGACTAGAAAACCTCCAAGGTCCCTTCCAGCTCTATCTGCATTGATTGATTGATTGATTGATTGATTGATTGATTGATTGGGTTCATCCACCCAGGAGGCTTACCTTGATGAGAAGCTGCATGTGTTTCTGGAGATATTTAACCATCGTTTCTTGCTGCTCGCGTTTTTTCTTCTCATCCAGGAGCTGGCTTTGAACCTTCAACAACTCTTCTTGCAGTTGTTTCCGTGAATTCTCCAACAGCCGGGCGCTAAAGAAAGGAAGAAGAGAAACTGAAGGAAGGAAAAGTAGAGTCGTTTTGTTTTTTTTGCATGGAGCATAGGAGATAAAAGCATCCAGAAGTGAGAAATGGTTGCTATTTGTTCCCAATATCCTCTCTTACTTGCTCTGTTGGGAATATAGTAGTGGTTGCATCTGACGGATGCTTTGTGTTTCAGGTTTGAACATGGGTGTAAGGTGGTTTTCATGCACCCCTAATGGGAGTTCTTGGTTTTAGGGCTGAAATGTTGAGCCTAAATTTGCATAATTGCATGAGCTCTTATGTGCTAAATAAAATAAATAAAGGAGGTCTTCTCAAACGCCACACAAAAAATATCTTTAGAGCGAAAGACAGGAAGGAGAAGAGGACGAGAGGAAGAGGAGGGAAAGAAGGAAGAGGTAAGGAGAGGAGGGTGGAAGGGAGAGGAGGAGAGAGGGTAGAAAGCGGAAGAGGAAGAGTAGGGGAGAGGTAAGGGAAGAAGGAAGGGGAAGGAGAGGAGGAAGAAGGAAGGAAGTAGAGAAGGGAGGGAGAAAAGGACTTATAACAATAGAAAAGAAAGGGAGAGAGGAGGAGAGGAGGAGAAGAGGAGGGAAGGAAGATAGAGGAGAGGAAGATGGAAGGGAGAAGGAGAGAGGGTAGGAATGGGAAGAGGAAGAATAGGAGTAGGGGAGAGGTAAGGGAAGAAGGAAGAGGAAGGAGAGGAAGAAGGAAGGAAGTAGAGAAGGGAGGGAGAAAAGAAAGGATCTATAACAATAGAAAAGAAAGGGAGAGAGGAGGAGAGGAGAAGAGGAGGGAAGGAAGATAGAGGAGAGGAAGATGGAAGGGAGAAGGAGAGAGGGTAGGAATGGGAAGAGGAAGAATAGGAGTAGGGGAGAGGTAAGGGAAGAAGGAAGAGGAAGGAGAGGAAGAAGAAAGGAAGTAGAGAAGGGAGGGAGAAAAGAAAGGATCTATAACAATAGAAAAGAAAGGGAGAGAGGAGGAGAGGAGAAGAGGAGGGAAGGAAGATAGAGGATAGGAAGATGGAAGGGAGAAAGAGAGAAGGAGAGAGGGTAGGAATGGGAAGAGGAAGAATACGAGTAAGGGAGAGGTAAGGGAAGAAGGGGAAAGAGAGGAGGAAGGAAGGAAGTAGAGAAGGGAGGGAGGGAGAAAAGAAAGGGAAAATAAGCTGGTGTTACAACAGGGATGGTAAACAAAGCAACTCAAACTGTATATTATAAACTACTAAACGGAATGACAAATGTAGAAGAGAGACAAATGTAAAGCAGAACAACAATTAGGTGAATGTAGACTTAAAATGGTATTTAAGAGAATAAAAAATAAATTTAAAAAATTGGCAAAATATATATATATATTTTAGAGCAAGGCGAATGGCAATTCCGACCACCGGCTGGCCACGCCCACTCACCACAGTACTATCCCATCCTATAAACCGTGTTTCCCAGAAAATAAGACAGGGCCTTATTTTCTTTTGACACCCCCTGAAAAAAAGCGCTTGGCCTTATTTTGGGGGAGGTCTTATTTTCGGGAAAACAGAGTATCTCACTCTCTGGCTCACAGCCCAGCTGACTTCCGCGCCTCGCCTGCCCTACTCACCTGCTCGAGAAAGTGTGCCGGAAGCCCTGCGTACAAGCATGGGAACGGCGTGAGTGCTCACATTTTCAGTTCTGCACTAGGCAAGCCGGTTGTTAAATTATGGGACGCCCCCCCCCCCCTCTGCTTACACAGGTCCTTTGCATTGATATGCATACCTGAAAAACTGTCCTTCCATTTGCCAAATTTCTCTTCTCCCCCCCCCCCCGATGATTTCTAAAAGCTCTCCCTGCAGGTAGTCCATCCAATCCGTTCCCCCCCCACCCTCTGCTAACTGCTCCGTACAAGCACCTTAAATCTTTCAATGAAATGAAAGGTCTCTGCGTAAGCGCCAGCTCCATTGGAAGCCATTCATACACCAATTTAATAGTCTGTAAAATAGATTCTTTCCACTGTTGTAGTCAGGTGGGGAAGCTAATCGCGAAGGCTATAAATCTACTGTGAAAAATGACTACCGTATATACTCGAGTATAGGCCGACCCGAATATAAGCCGAGGAACCTAATTTTACCACAAAAACTGGAAAAGTTATTGACTCGAGTATAAGCCTAGGGTGGGAAATGCAGCAGCTACCGGTAAATTTCAAAAATAAAAATAGATACCAATAATGTTTTTGAATATTTATTTCAAAGAAAAACAGTAAACTAGCGGTGTATTCAATGAAATACTTCACTCACCTCATGATGCTGATGTCCCGCTGTGATGATGATGTCCCGTGCAGCCGCGGGAGCGATGTCCTGCCTCCTATGACACACGGCACAGTGATTCCTATCATTGGATCACTGTACCAGAGGAGGTGGGACATCGCTATGTGGCTGCTTGCCATAACAAGGAGGAGGTGGGACATCGTTGCAGAGCGGCAGGAGGGGGAGGAAGGGGAATCGTAAGACAGCCCTGCATTACATTAGAACGTGAGGAGGGGGGATGGTGCGGTGCGCGCTGCGCGGCAAACTGACACAGAGGGAGGGGAAACTCACAGGGGCACTGGGCCATTCACAAGTGTCACCCAGCGGCATGGCCCCGCCCCTTTTTCTCCTCCATTTCGGGCAAATTTTTCACTGACTCGAGTATAAGCCGAGGCGGCTTTTTTCAGCCCAAAAAGTGGGCTGAAAAACTAGGCTTATACTCGAGTATATACAGTAATTCAATAACCGCAACGCAACCGGGCCTCTGTCCCTCCCCCTCCCCCCTTTCTCCCCTCCCCCTCCTGTTTTAATTAATTAGTTACACGGAGAATGGAACCTTTTGCCACCGAGTAGCATGTAAGGGTTGTGTTAAAGATTATTATGAAAGGCAGGATTTCAGGCAGGCTGGTGCCTTGGACCTGTTTCCTTCTCAACTTTCCTTGCAAAGATTTCAGAACACAGATGGAAGAACCCAATTTTATGCCTGATTATTCCTGGGTAAACTAGCTGGGAACGACACCGCCGAGCATAGGGAGAGAGAGGAGGGAGAGAGCGGGTGTGCGGCAGACGCAAAATAGGATTTGCAGGGAATTTTCGTCGGGACGCTGAAGCGGATTAGCTGAGCATCCCGAACTGGCAGAAGCCCCAACTAGAACTCCTTGTTCGGATTTTGTCATCCCGCTGAAAGTTTTGGGGTGGCTCGCTGTTCTTATTTTTTTTTCTCCCAAGAATGTAAATATTTAAAACTTTCAAAAATAAACAGGTTTCACAGCCAGGATCTCAAAAAGTCCGGATTGGGGTATGCATCTCTTTTGAGTGAAAGGTAAAGCTTCCCCTCGCACCTCTGTGCTAGTCGTTCCTGACTCTAGGGGGCGGTGCTCATCTCTGTTTCAAAGCCGAAGAGCCAGCGCCGTCCAAAGACGTCTCCGTGGTCACGTGGCCGGCAGGACTCAACGCCGAAGGCGCATGGAACACTGTTCCCTTCCCACCAAAGGTGGATCCTATTTTTCTACTTGCATTTTTTATGTGCTTTCGAACTGCTAGGTTGGCAGAAGCTGGGACAAGTCACGGGAGCTCACTCCATTATGCGGCGCTGGGGATTCGAACTGCCAAACCTTTCAGACTGACAAGCTCAGCGTCTTGGCCACTGAGCCACCGCATCCCTTAAACTGAGATTAAACAAGTTTTTTTTTAAAAAAAAACCAAACCAAACAACGGGATGGAGGTGAGAAACTTCTACTTTTGATAAAATAATGTTCTGTAATTAGCTAAGCCCTCTGCAGGCGTTTTTGGCCTTCGGTCCCATAATGTAGGCTAAAAACTGCCCCAAAAGTGACGGGAAATCTAGAATTCTATGCTCTTTGATTCAACCATTAGAGAGTTGGATATAAAAGCTCGAAAAACAGGATGTCAACAGCTACAGAAGAAACCCATTTATTGGGCCGGATAAATGTCCCACTCATTAAAGGCCACACGCTCTGAACTCTTTTCATTTTGTTTTTTTTTTATTTTTTCCGAAACTCATAAAAAATTAAACCCTACATCTGATAGCTCGGTTGAACCATGGCCTTGGTGGCATTTTCAGCGGGCTTTGTGAATTCAAAGTATATTTTTCTGGCCTTAAAAAAAAAAAAACAGAGAGAGGAAGGGGGGGGGAAAGCCCCATTCCTGTTTATCGCCTCAATAACGTCCTTGGATGCTGTAAAATCGAACCAAGGGGAAGAAACTTTGGAATTTTTTTTAAGTCGCTGGCAAATGTCTTGCGGTCCATTTTTATTCCCCCTTTTCCTTTTTCTTCGGAATAATTTTGAGGATAAAACTCCCATTTTTTTTAAAAGAAAAATGTTGTTAGCCTTGCCAAGTACGAGAGAACACAATGAATAGAGAGGCACTAACATGCATTTTAATAGCTTCTTTCTCCAAAAAAAAACCCTTGCTCCTGTATATTATTAAATTTCAAATATTCAAAATTTCATTTATCTTCGACAAGGATTTCTTTTAGGAAGCAATTCGAGCACCTTGAAGATAGAGAGAGCATTTGATTTTAAAAAGTCTGCTCTGCTTTAACTACCGTGTTGGAAAATGTTGGATAGCCATTTGTCTGAAACGGTATAGGGTTTCCTGCCTGGGCAGGGGGTTGGACTAGAAGACCTCCAAGGTCCCTTCCAACTCTGCTATTGTATTATTGTAAAATGACAGAAAAACTGGGGGACAGTATTGAGGGGGCAGAGAGATTCTGGCGTCCCAACAGGACGCAGCTTCATCAACATGTTAAGGAAGATGCCCAAAAAGCTAGGAAATAAGAAAGTATTTGGAAGAGATGCTAAATCAAAGGATGGAGTTGAGGGCAGAATTATTTTTATTAGGGATCACAAAAGAAGAAAAATAATATGGCAAAGTTTGACTATATTTAATGCTGCGTATTTTAAGGGCGGCAAAACTGGTTTTTGCACAAAAATGGAAAAATAAGAGAGAGACTCCCTCGGAGCAAGAAATAATAAAGAAGATACTGACTGCGCAGAGATGGATGGGCTGACTCCAGAGCTCAAAGACAAGGATGGGACGGAATATCACGAATTCTGGGACAAATGGTACCGTTGATTAGAAATGGGGGGGGGAGAGATCAGGGCAGCAAAACGCAGACCAGTGAAGAATGGGAAAATATGGCATTAAGATTGTGTGAGAGGTAGGAATCGGATATGTATTTGCAGGGTTAGTAATCAGGCAAACGAAGGGATTAATGGACAGGTCATCTGAGGGACTACACCTACCTTTGTAATGGATATCAAACGTAATCATTGTAAGATCCAAAAACGATATGGAAATGTTTATGCCAGAAATGTCACGCTGGAAGTTTTTAAGAAGAGATTGAACAACCATGGGTCTGGTATAGGGCCGCCTGCTTGAGCAGGGGGGGGGCTGGACTAGAAGACCTCCAAGGCCCCTTCCAGCTGTATTCTGAGAGATAGATAGAAATAGGTGGCCTTGGATATATAAGAGAAATAGGTGGCCTTGGAAATATAAGAGACGGAGAATCTCTTGTTGAGGCTACCTGATTAGGGTGTCAGATCTTAGGAAAACTTTAGGAGCTGGAGGAAGAGGAGGAGGAGGAGGAGGAGGGAGGAGGAGGTGGTGGAGGAGAGAGAGAGGAAGATGAAGAAGAGGACGACTCCCTGGTGCTCTCTGAGCTTGATTGTTTTTCTGCAGACGTTTCATGACCTAACTAAGTAACATCATCAGTACTAGAAGGGAGTGGGTGTTTGCAATGGGGAGGAGGAGGAGGAGGGGGAAATGCTGGTTCCCCCCAAGTTGCAGCAGGAGCTGTTTGCCTGCAGCTGGCTATTTCAACCATCTAATTCCAATTCTAAATGCTTCGGAACATAATTACGCTTTGCTTTCCAAAAAAATAATAATAACAGAAATCAAAACAACTTAAACAAAATTGAGAATGAAGAAAGAAAATAAATAACAAAGATTGAAATAATTACTAATCAGAAGAAAGTCCAGGACATGGACTGGTGGAGCTACCAGCTATCCCTACCCGGTAATTTTTCTCCATGTTGCTTCTGATGAGTTTTAGATTCCTTACATTTCATCAATTTGAGTCACCAAATTCAATTTGCATCCGAAGATAAACAGAGGAGAGAGAGAATGGTAAATACTCTTGTTTGACCTTGGAAGTCACGGAGAAGAAATCTTATCTTCCACAAATTTCAACTCGGTCCAAGCCGTGATGAATAATCAAATTTGCCACATCAGATCTCAACCTGTAATCATATTTTCTTTACTCCCCAAAATGAGTTTTGTTGCTTGGGCGCAACAAGCCAATCTCTTCACATTGTTGCCTCCAAATGCGGCAGATAAAAGTTGTGTTCATGGGTTGGGGAAAAACCCAAAATAAATCCTGGCGACAAAAGTCTATTTAAATCATTTCTTAGAAAAACAAAGATTGTAGAATCTAGGAATGGTTAGGAAGACTGAGGGTTGCCCCGATGCATTGTTTCCATGGTTCAGTCTGTTATTCTGTTCTGTTGGAATTCAGTCTTGAATTCAGTCTTGAATTCCAACAGAACAGAATAACAGAGTTGGAAGGGACCTTGGAGGTCTTCTAGTCCAGCCCCCTGCTGGAGTAGGAGATCGTATATACCATCTGGGTCAAGTGTTTGTCCAATCTCTTCTTAAAAACCTTCAGAGCATCCACAAGACATTCCTTTGGATAATTGTCCTCACTGTCAGGCTCAGCAGAAGGTGACTAGCATAGGTGCTAGTTGTTCCCGACTCTAGGGGGCGGTGCTCATCTCCGTTTCAAAGCCGAAGAGCCAGCGCTGTCCGAAGACGTCTCCGTGGTCATGTGGCCGGCATGACTCAACACCGAAGGCGCACGGAACGCCGTTCCCTTCTCACCAAAGGTGGATCCTATTTTTCTACTTGCATTTTTTACGTGCTTTCGAACTGCTAGGTTGGCAGAAACTGGGACGAGTCACGGGAGCTCACTCCGTTACGCGGCGCTAGGGATTCGAACTGCCGAACTGCCGAATTTTCTGACTGACAAGCTCAGCCACTGAGCCATCGCATCCCAACTCTTACACCCTCTTAAATCTGAGGCACACCATTTTGGTTCCCGGCAAAAGAAACCACACCTTTTTGTGAAAACGAAGGAGGGCGAGTGGCACGCTTTAATTGAGCGCCAGGCATTTAATGGGAAAACAAACTTGCCCAAAATTAAACGCAGACGGCATCGCACAAGGCTGAGCTAACAAGCCGGTTGCAAATGCTGTTAACCGCGGGACGATGCCCTATTTGAATGTAATCAGAAATAATTGGGAAAATAAACACACTAGGACAAAAAGAAAGAAGAAACCTTTTAAAAACCAGCATTCCACCTCTGGGCCGGAAAGTCCTCCCCGGGTTGCCACTCGTGGCTGCTACTAAACGCTCCACAGGATGGTCCAGGCTGACCTTTTCATAATCGGTCTTCATCTTCAATGCATATTATGGCCCTTTTGCTGGATATTAGCATCGCCTTGTTTATCTGCGTGCCTTCGTTATTATTTCTTTGGTTTTGCTTCTCATCACCCTGCCGGCTACTCCTCGCAATTAGAATTTTCTGAAAGAGCCTTGCAGATTAAACACCGGTCTCCGAGGAATTTCCTTTCCCGATTCTGAATACCAGACAAGAAGGCTTTAAACTCAAGTAAACAAACTCCCAAAAGTGGCTCAGTGGCTAAGACGCTGAGCGTGTCGATCAGAAAGGCCGGCAGTTCGCCGGTTCGAATCCCTAGCGCCGGGTAACGGGGTGAGCTCCCGTGACTTGCTTCTGCCCACCTAGCAGTTCGAAAGCATGTAGGAAATGCAAGTAGAAAAATAGGAACCACCTTTGGTGGCAAAGGAACAGCGTTCTGTGCGCCTTCGGCGTTGAGTCATGCCGGCCACATGACCACGGAGACGTCTTCGGACAGCGCTGGCTCCTCGGCTTGGAAACAGAGATGAGTGCTAGGTTTAGGTTTTATTTGACTTGTATGCCGCCCTATTCCCGAAAGACTCAGGGCGTCTAGACTCGGGAACGGCTAGTACATATGTGTGAAGGGAAGCTTTACCTTTAAACAAACTCCGGCGTTGACTTTCAGGATGGCGAGTCTAATAATTAAGTGGTACCGCCCTCAAGGGTATCTAACGCAAGGTTGGGATCGCCAACATTGTAAATCCCATATTTGGGCTCAACAAAACTGTGGGATGCTGAACAAAGGTACCTTCAGCTGGGAAGACCTTGAAGTGTTAAGGCCACTGGGTAACCCTGGCCGTGCTCACGTACGATTGGGTCTGCTTGAGGCCATCTTTGTAGAGATGTCGGTATTCATAATATGTGGCTGTAGGATTCTAGTTTGGCTTCAGAGGAAAATGGGGAAGGGCGGGGCCTTTCAGGATTAGGACAGCTTGTAGGCAGGGAGGAACAGGGGCAGGAGGAACACGAGAGACGGAGCTCAGGCGTGGAGCAAGGACCTCCCCCTCCTGATCCGAGAGCACAGAGAGTGGGGAGAAAGCGAGAACAGAGCAGACTGAACAGGCTTACTGGGGGAGAAGAGTGCCCCGCCCATCTTCACAAGGCACACCTGGGGACTGAGATTTAAGGAGACGCTGTGGGGAGGGGGCCTTTGTCGGGGACAAATGCTGAGTTCCTGAAGTGTGGAGTGCCGACCTTTGAACTTCCCAAGAGTCCTTGCATTCTTTCTGGACGAATTACCTGGATCCTTTGCTTCCTGAACTCCTTGATTTGCCCTGATGGATTTATTTGCTGTGCAGCCTTGGTGTTCACAGCGCTGGGCTGGACTATTTGCAGCCAGAGACTGCTTGAGAGGTGTGTGTGTGTGTGTGTGTGTGTGTCACTTTGCTCTGTGACTTGCCAGAAACGTGGGAGCGTTCGGGGAAATTTGGAGCAATAAAAGGGCCAGTTTGAACTGCCAGCTGTTTGTGTTATCTCTGTGCCGTACCCCCGGGGTCATCACACAAGAGGCTGGAGGACTCTTGACGCATGCCACCGTGGCATTTCAACAATGCCAGCATTGCCGTAACGCCTTCGCCGCCAGGATACGGAGGAAAAGTTTGGAAAGGCCCATGTTTCTTTCCTCTTGCGATGGTAGCCCAACCTTCCAATTAGCGGCCCCCATCTCCCCGTGCCCTACATCTCCTCCGATCAATACCGACACTTCAGCAGCCAGCCGGGAGATAGCTGAAGCACCCCACGTGCTTCGATCGACACGTTATCATCTTCCTTTCTGCTTCCAATGGACTTGATTAATAAAAGCCCATTCTTCTCGTTTATTTCCCTATTGATTTTGCTGTCCCTCCTCTTGGGAAGAGACGTCAATGCGGGCGGGGATTGCCAAGCAAGCTTGGTGGGTCTCGCCATCCGACGGTACCCTGAGTTTTTTAAAAAATAAATAAATAAATAAATAAATAAAACATCCCTAGCGACTAACAAATCCTGCCTCTTATTTTACAGGAGAAATCTTCCATTGGCTCAAGGCAGGAAGCCCCCTATCGCATTTCCCCAAAAATAAGACTGTCTTTTGGCCCCTGAAATGAGTCCTTGGCCTTATTTTCGGGGAGGTCTTATTATTTTTGAGATGCAGGAGGCAGCGAGCGTGGTCATCTCATGGCTGCTGCTGTGTTGCAGTATTTTCAGGGAGGGCTTATTTTCAGGGGGAGGGCTTATTTTAGTGCATGCACTCAAAAGCCCGAGTGGGCTGATTATCCAGGGAGGGACGGGTTATTTTCGGGAAAACAGGGTAGAAGTTCTCCAAAGTTAAAAAATGATACTTTGGTGTGTCTTTTCCAACACCCATTGCTGACCATTAACTGAGTGGCTTGCTTATTAATCCATCGTTCTCTCCTTCCTCTGTTTTCCTTGGCTTGGGAGTCTCCCGAAGTTAACAATCGACTTGAAAAACAATGCCACCTCGGTCCAGTTTATTTCCTCCTGAACTTTAAGCACTGACTGAGATAGGAATGACCTTTAAATACTCCGGGCTGGAGTGGCAGGGGGAGTGTCTGTAAAAAACGATAGAGGTATGCTTTGCTTATGCACCGTGTAGAATAAATTTAGTATTTAGTATTTAGTATTTATTTATTTGTAAATACAGCATGTGCCACGATTTGATCCATGAATTAAAAGCAAGAGGCCATTCTGGAAGGAGAATGGACTAGATGGGATCCTTAAAACTTGCTCATCAGAATACCGGAATCCTAATAACAGAATAACTGTTAAAAATTAATGCACAGAGAGTCTCTCATATTAGTTATAACAATAGCAATAGCAGTTAGACTTATATACCGCTTCATAGGGCTTTCAGCCCTCTCTAAGCGGTTTACAGAGTCAGCATATTGCCCCCAACAACAATCCGGGTCCTCATTTCACCCACCTCAGAAGGATGGAAGGCTGAGTCAACCCTGAGCCGGTGAGATTTGAACCGCTGAACTGCTGAACTAGCAGTCAGCTGAAATGGCCTGCAGTACTGCACTCTACCCACTGCGCCACCTCGGCTCCTGGGTGGGTTATCCTGGGTGGGTTGTATTAATGGTTACGGATGAATCTGTTTCTTATCCCAAATGCTGCTTGATGCCTACAGAATAACAAGAGATGGAAGGGACCTTGGAGATCTTCTAGTCCAACCCCTTGTTCAAGCAGGAGACCCTATTGTCAGACTTGCAAGCCATCTTTTTTTTGGGGGGGGGGATTTCAGGCCTGCTACACTTTCTACAGTGGGAAAACGGAAGGGAGGATTATATGGGGTATATGTGGTGATATGTAGCCATAACAACATTCTTCTTGGAAAGTCAAGGTCGTTTTTGTCTCTGCACCTGACCGGATCTGGATGGGAGGAAGCTGTCTTCATAGCAATGGAAGATTGGACCATGGGATGAACTTGTGGGTGTTGGGACAGGATCCTGAACTTTCAACTGGAAGTTTAAGCTTTCAGATTCGGGTTTTGCCAGATGTGCCAACATGACATCTCTAATAAAATGAAACTTTGAGGAAATACAAGCCTCGGAGTTTTATTTGGTTGGGGGTGTTTTTTTGAAACCCTGACACCTATACCATTTCAGACAACTGGCTATCCAACATCTTCTTAAAGACTTCCAGTGTTGGGGCATTCACAACCTCTGGAGGCAAGTTGTTCCACTGATTAATTGTTCTCATTGTCAGGAAATTTCTCCTCGGTTCTAAGTTGCTTCTCTCCTTGATTAGTTTCCACCCACTGCTTCTTGTCCTGCCTTGAGGTGCTTTGGAGAATAGCTTGACTCCCCCTTCTTTGGGGCAGCCCCTCAAATATTGGAAGACTGCGATCATATCATCCCTAGTCCTTCTTTTCATCAAACTCAACTTATTAAACTCATCTCCGTTAAGCTCAATTCAACACCATCCCTTTGCAAACTGTTCCAAGAAGTGAAGAGTTGAACAGCTGAAGAACAGTTGACTTAATAAGGCTTGAAGTTCGTAAGTCTTAAAAGTTTCCCAGCTTGGACACTCCTCGTTTTCCAAAATATTACATTCCCCCCAGATGGAAGTGCCGTTCCATCACCGAAGGTCTCCTTAGACAACTGTCTTCCTTTAGCCACATCAGAAGAACCGAGGCAATTAAAAGTTGCCATAAAATGGGACGGCCTCCCATGGGGAGATTTTGATACTCTCTTTTGGATGATTCCCTTGGCGATTTAATTAGAGCCGTTGGCTGGTAGGGATTTCATTACAAGCTTCACATTAATTGCCGATTGTCGTTTTGCGTGCCTGTCAATTAAAACTAACCAGCTGGGGGAATAAAGTTCTTTATTTTCTTTTTTTTTGAAGGGGTGACAAACCAAATTGTTTTTTTTTTTAAACAACATGGAGTCGATTTCCAGTTTGTCATGGAAATTTATGATCTCTTCAGAATGCCGCCAGAGTTGAATACAGCTACGTCCTCGGCCGCAATCAACACCAACATTTCGGTTGTTAAGCAAGGCATTTGTTAAATGCTAACCCGGCCTTCGCAGTTTAGTCACTGAAACGGCAAGGGCTGGAAAAAGTGACTAGTTTTTCACACTTATGACCGTTGCAGATCACACGTGATCAAAAATCCAGACCCTTGGGAACTGACTCGTATTTATGACGGTTGGATGGTTTCAATGGGGAGGGGGGGGTGTCACGTGATCCCCCTTTGGGGATCTTCCGAAGAGCAAATTCAATGGGGAAGCCAGATTCGCTTAACGACCGCATGACTTAACTTAGGGATTCAAGAAAGGCCATAAAATGGGGCAGAACCCGCTTAGCACAGGAGTTTGGGGCTCAACTGTCATCGTTAAGTTGAGGACTACCTGTGAATCCCAGCAAATAATGCTTTACTCTGGATTGCAGAGTAACAAAAAAAAAAGAGAGAGAGGAAAAAATTGATTTGAATCTAGCACGCAAATCATGCTAATTGGAGAGGAGAAATTTCCTATGCAGATAATTCCTTTGAAGGAAATGCCTTTTAAGCTGCCTCCATCTGTCTGTAGGATTATCATTCAAACACCGTAGGCATCACAGATCCCTCTACACAACCCGTATATTCGTAATAAACAAAGGTGAAGAGAAGCATTTATTTCAGACAAACTTTTAATGTGTGTTGGGCCAGATGGTTGCATACTGAGCAGGACACATCGGAAACTAATTGTCTCATGAAAGCCGGGAATTTATTTATTTATTTATTTGGGGGGGGGGGGGTCACTTAAAAGAACCTGCTAAACTCTGCAAATCCCGAGTCCCTCCGATTTTTTCTTTTTAAAGCCTTCCTCTTTAATCAGCACCGATGCAGCCACGCAATTAGCGGTAATGATTTTAAAACTCATCACGGAAGGTATCTAGGCAATGCTTGTTAAACTTGGACAAGGAGCTTTATCCAAATCTACCTGAACCAAAAATGGGGGTGATGGGATTTTAATCCCAAACTCTAGGCCAGGGGTCGGCAACCCGTGGCTCTGGAGCCGCATGTGGCTGCTGCAGCTCCTTGTCGCCAGTTGGCTCCTCAATCGATAGGGCTTTTCAGTTAGGTGTGGCTCCGGAGCCGCATGTGGCTCTTTCATTCCACTGCTGCGGCTCCCTGTCGCCGGTCGGCTCCACAATCGATAGGGCTTTCGGTTAGGACAGGTAGAGGAAAAAGGACGCCGTGCTATGAAATCGAGTTTTCCTGGCCTTGGGAAAAGGACGGGACAGAAAAACACAAGACCAGTGAAGAATTGGTAAAGATGGTGTTAAGAATGTGTGATAGGTAGGAATCGGATTTGTATTTGCATGATTAGTAAATATATAAAAGAAAGGACCAACTGACGGGTCATCTGACTGACTACACCTACCTATGTAATGGATAGAAAATGTAATCGTTGTAAGATCTAATCACTATATGGAAACTTTTATGCCAGAAATGTCGCATTATGTCCAATGTTTGTTTTTTTTATTAAAAAGTTTTAATAAATTTTACAATTGTTTACCTTTCCCCTTCCCTCCCTCCCACCCAATCCCACATCCCACATCCCTTCCCCCCCTCCCCCCCCAACCTCCCAGAGCAAATAAAGGGTATAAACATTTAACAATCATAGACTAAAATAAACTAACTTTAGCATCGTCCCTCTCTTGTACTTTATATCTCCTTTTGCAAAGCTAACTTTAGATGAGTTGTAACATTCCTTGTTCATTCATTCATAAGCTATCTGGAGTTTCTTAGTCCCATATTTATTTTGAATATAATCAGTCCATCTTCTCCACTCCAGTTTATAACTCTCATTTGAGTGGTCCTTGAGGTATGCTGATATTTTAACCATCTCTGCTAAGTTTGTTACTTTTAACATCCATTTTTAACGTACTTTTTATGTCCAATGTTTTTAATGTTTATCTAATTAATTATTTTTTTTAAAAAAAAATAGAGTTGGACCTCCCTGCTCTTGGAAGTAAAAAAAGAGACGAGGAGAAGGGAGTCCAGATGGCTTTTAAACCTTTTAAACATACCCGTGTAGGAAGTAAAACAAAGGATGAATACGGGGGGGAAATGTATTACTTTGCTGCGGTGAAGATACCACGAACTGGGGGATCCCTTATGATCCCCAAACAACCGATTCTACGTGACATTTCTATTGGCTTGGCATCCCTTCAGCTTCCCACGTTGAGCCAGAAATCCATCCCTTAATGGAGAAAGATCTGAGAGACCGCATGAGAACTTTTATTTTTATTTTTTTTGAAAATTTTATTAATTTCATATATACATTCACAATTATATGATCTCATAACTGTTATTAATAATATGTATTTATAACAATTTTTCCCCTACAGTTGACAATATACTTGAAATTGCTTTCTTACCATCCCATAGATCCATCTTATCTTACAACATTCCTACTTCTTCTTCCTTCCTTCCCTTCTTCCTTCCCTCCTTTCTTCTCTCCTACTCTCCTTCCTTCCCTCCCTCCTTCCCCCTTCCCTCCCCCCTTTCTTCTCTCCTTCCCTCCTCCTTCCCTGCTTCCTTCCCTCCTTTCTTCTCTCCTTCTCTCCTTCCTTCCCTCCTTCCTTCCCTCCTTTCTTCGCATGAGAACTTTTAAATAAAGCATTAGCAGAGGGCTTTTAAAGATAAAAGCTCGCGGACAACACAAGCTTTTAAGTGAAAAGGCAACCAGAGACCCGCCACAAATCCCTCCCCCCCCCGCGAGAGTAGATATCCCACGCCCACCCCCCATCATCCAGAGCCAATACTGAAAACAGACGGAATATTGTATTTTGGGAAGAAAGTTCACTCCGGATGCAGCTACCTTGCATTAAGAGGCCTCACCGATCGATTCCAACAGAAGACGAAAAGGGAAAGTGCTATTAAAACAAGTTCGTTAGCACACCTGCCCTGGTATTAAAGGAGTAAAATTGCCAAAAACAAGGGAACCAAGGCTGTTCCTCATTGTACACAAGAGGGATAGAATCAAGAACACGTGAAGTGTTCATACCACTTTATAATGCCTTGGAAAGGCCACACTTGGAATATTTGCATCCAGTTTTGGTCGCCACGATGTAGAAAAGATGTGGAGACTCTGGAAAGAGTGCAGAGAAGAGCAACAAAGAGGATTGGGGGACTGGAAGATAAAAGATACGAAGAACGGTTGCAGGAACTGGGTATGTCTAGTTTGATGAAAAGAAGGACCAGGGGAGACATGGTAGGAGTCTCCCAATATCTCAGGGGATATTCAAAGCAGAGGGAGTCAAGTCATTCTCCAAGGCACCTGAGTATAGAACAAGAAGCAATGGGTGGAAATTAATCAAGGAGAGAAGCAACCTAGAACTAAGGAGAAATTTCCTGAGAGTTTGAACAATGAATCAGTGGAACAGAAGTTGCCTCCAGAAGTTGTGAATGCCCCAACACTGGAAGTCTTTAAGAAGATGTTGGATAGGCATTTGTCTGAAGTGGCGTAGGGTTTCCTGCCTAGCCAGGGAGTTGGACTAGAAGACCTCCAAGGTCCTTTCCAACTCTGTTTATTCTATTCTATACAGCCAATGAAGGACTTCAGAGAAATGTATGGACCAGCAGGGAAAGGAGAAAAGAGGGAGGGGGACAGGCGGCGTGCGGAAGGAGGGAGCGGGCTCAATACAGTAGCTTGAGTGATCTGTAGTCACTTTCATGAGCCACCCCCCCCCCCCGCTGCAATGTGCAAACAGAGGCATTGATTTTGCCTCCTTTAATTTGCTGTTATTTTCAACAGTTTTTAAAACACTAATGGGATCCGAACAAGGAGACCGGGAGACTTTTGAGTGGAAAGCTACTTTCTAGGCAAGGGTGGGGGTCGGGGGAGGGAGGGTGGGTAGAGGGGCTTAGCTCCTGCATTTTCAAACAAATATTCCTACAGGATGATGAAATCCTTCATTATCTAAGTGCGCACGCCTTAGTGCGCACCTGGGAATAATAACTTGAAAAGAATTGCACTCTCTCTCTCTCTCTCTCTCTTCTCTTTGACTCCTGCGTGACTTTTGATAGTGCGCAGGGCAATTTATCTTCGTCCCTCTCCCGCCCCCCCCCTCCAAAAGCCAACTTCTACTTAGTTTGCACGGAGCTGAACTGCATTCTCTTTTCTTTGTTCTTTTGTTCTTGTGAAAAGGTTGAGGGTTTTGTTTTTTCATCTGTTTCTGTTTGTCCCCCCCCTTTGTAACGAGCTCCCCGTGGAGATTCGGACCCTCGCCACCCTTCAGGCCTTCCGGACAGCCGTTAAGTCCTGGCTGTCCCAGCAAGCCTGGGGTTGAGTTCCCCCCCTACTCAAATTGGCTGTGCTTGCTGTGTTTTTTAAATCGTTTGTATCGTTGTCCTGTTTTTGTCTTACTTTTTTGTATTTGTTCCCCTTCCCTTGGCTTTTGTTCAGCCGCCCTGAGTCCCTTCGGGGAATAGGGCGGCTTACAAATCGAATAAATTCCAAATCCAATTCCAATACTCCGTGGAGGGGTGTCTAGCTACTGTTGTAGTGGAATAAAGTAATAAAAGTGGAATAGTTCCACGGAGGCACAACTTTGCTTATAGGCTAAGCCATCCTAGTCTCTCTCTTTCTAAAGGAAAGGATAGATACGATGGATGGATGGGCGGACGGACGGACGGACGATTCTCAAAAAGTGAACAGACAAGATACATCGTGGTAAGGTAATGATGATTTGAGAGCTGACCAGCTGCTGTCAGGGCTGTAAACCGAGATGATGCAATGAGAATGAATCAGAAGGGTTACTGCCACTTTAAGAGGCTGTCTATATAAGAGAGGCCCTGTGAGGGCAGTTTTTCTCTGTGTGTACTTCCTTGTTACAGTTGAAGATTGATTGATTGCCTGGCTTTGCCTAGTAAGTGATTAAGTGTGTGTTTGTGTGTGTGTGCGTGCGCGCGCGCGCGGGCGTGTGTGTGCATGCATGCCTTGTAGATAAACCACGGTATTTTGCTCCTAAGTTGCCTCAAAATAGTAGTCACACTGTGCACACTCTGACACATAGATTATATGGATGGATGGATGGATGGATGGATGGATGGATGGATGGATGGATGGATGGATGGACGGACGGACGGACGGACGGACGGACAGAAGGCAAGAACCGAGGTGGCGCAGTGGTTAGGGTGCAGTACTGCAGGCCACTTCAGCTGACTGTTATCTGCAGTTCAGCGGTTCTAATCTCACCGGCTCAAGGTTGACTCAGCCTTCCATCCTTCCGAGGTGGGTGAAATGAGGACCCAGACTGTGGGGGCGATATGCTGACTCTGTAAACCGCTTAGAGAGGGCTGAAAGCCCTATGAAGTGGTATATAAGTCTAACTGCTATTGCTATTGCTAAGAACAAGAGATCTCAAAAAGTGACACACAGATAGACAGATCTTCATTCTCAAAAAGTTACTGAGAGTGGAACTGATGCCCACAGCAGAACAAGGAACCGGTCCTCGGAATTCGTCTCTGGACAAGGAGAAGGACCCAGGATTGCGCACAAGTGCTCCATACGGTGGTTCCCTATAGGAACTCCATAGGTCTCTAGTGGTTTTACAGCTCCGGAAGCCAAGAAAAAGCCATTTTTGCCCCAGCTGCGATTGGGAGCGTTCAGAAGGACGCAGGTTTAGCATTTCACCCCATGTAATAACACTTCTTTTCGGAAGATTCTTAATCTCCAAAAAGCATTTAATGAGCAATTTCCAGAAGTAATTAAGCAAGAAAGTATGCGTAGGTCAAACTATTCTCCAAGTCAAACTCATCTCCAAAGCACCTGAGGGCAGGACAAGAAGCAATGGGTGGAAACTAATCAAGGAGAGAAGCAACTTAGAACTGAGGAGAAATTTCCTGACAGTGAGAACAATTAATAAGTAGGACAGAAGTTGCCTCCAGAAGTTGCGAATGCTCCAACATTGGAGTTTTTAAATAATAAGTTTAAGAAGCTAAAGCATAAGAAGAACGGTTGCAGGAACTGGGTACGTCTAGTTTAATGAAAAGAAGGACTAGGGGAGACATGATAGCAGTGTTCTAATATCTCAGGGGTTGCCCCAAAGAAGAGGGAGTCAAGCTATTCTCCAAGGCACCTGAGGGCAGGACAAGAAGCAATGGGTGGAAACTAATCAAGGAGAGAAGCAACTTAGAACTGAGGAAAAATTTCCTGACAGTGAGAACAATGAATCAGTGGAACAGAAGTTGTGAATGCTCCAACACTGGACATTTTTAAGATGATGTTGGATAGCCTTTTGTCTGAAGTGGTGTAGGGTTTCCTGCCTGAGCAGGGGGTTGGACTGGAAGACCTCCAAGGTCCCTTCCAACTCTGTCACTCTGTCCGTCTGTTGCAAAGGCATGGTGAGAAATGCAGGTCTTCCAATATTTCAGGGGATGCCACAAAGAAGAGGGGGTGTCAAGCTATTCTCCAAAGCACCTGAGGGCAGGACAAGAAGCAATGGGTGGAAACTAATCAAGGAGAGAAGCAACTTAGAACTGAGGAGAAATTTCCTGACAGTGAGAACAATTAATCAGTGGAACAGAAGTTGTGAATGCTCCAACACTGGACATTTTTAAGATGATGTTGGATAGCCTTTTGTCTGAAGTGGTGTAGGGTTTCCTGCCTGAGCAGGGGGTTGGACTGGAAGACCTCCAAGGTCCCTTCCAACTCTGCTATTCTAAATCCAGGTATGGGTGCTTTAAAACGTATTTAAAGGCGAAGGAACACATTTTGGGAACCCAAGAACTCCATGCTCACATTCCTCTGGATATCAAAACAAAATAAGAAGGGGAAAGCTAGCACTCCAATTAAGTGGCTCAGCCAAAACCCCAAGGGGTTTGACTTGCAATCCATCTCCTTAACCTGCTCGCTTTTCAACATTTTTAGTCTTCTGCGTAGGGGGAAGAGTACTGGGATGTCTTTCTTTTTTCTTTCTTTTTTTTAAGTTTTTATTTTACACACATAAACACATCAACAAGAACACATCAACAAGAACAAACCCATGACTTAAGACAACATAGCAACAATAAGTTCCATCATGTATCATACGGCAGTTCCGTATCGGTTTCTTTGCAGTTAAGTGCTTTCCCTTTCTATAATTAGCTATTTATAACCAAATATTGTTTATCTATAATGTGCTATATATACTTACAATTCCAGGTAAACATTCACATGGTTATTCTTTTTCTTTGCCAATCCTATACTATCGTTATTCTCTTTAAGAGATTATAGAGTACAGTTTGGCTTCTATTATTTACCATCCCAAGCATCTATTGTGACATCATCTTATCTTCTCTTTCTTTTCTTTCCTCTCTCCCTTCCTTCTCTACTTCCTTCCTACCTCCTCTCCTTCCCCTTCTTTCTTCCCTTACCTCTCTCCTACTCTTTGAAAGAGACACCTATAATAATGGAAAAAGAAAGGGAGGGAAGAAGGAAGGAGAGGAGAGGAGGAAGGAAGTAGTGAAAAGAGGGAAGAAAGAAGGGAAAGGAGAGGAGGATGGAAGGGAGAGAAAGAGAAGGAGAGATAGTCGGGAAGGAAGAGGAAGTGTGGAGGAGAGGTAAGGGAAGAAGAAAGAGATAAGGAAAGGTGGGTAGAAGGGAGAGTAAGAGAAGGAGAGGAGGGAGGGAGGGAGGGAGAAAAAAAGAGAAGGAGAGAGAGTAGGACTGGGATGTCTTTCAATCTTCCTCCTTCCTGACATAATGTAAAATGCCAGGCTGCGGCAGGGACAGCCAGACGGGCACGGATGCTTTAAGAAAAAAATTAATATTTGCCAACCCAGCATCAACTTAGGATAGACAAATGGGAAGACCCCGTGAGATGCTGGCAGCCGGCTGGAAGAAGGCGTCGAAATGCAGTTTAATGAAGGTAAACTTCGAAAGAAGTTACTGATGGTCCAAAGTTACGAATTAAGGAGTGAGGCGCTCGCCCTCACACCGGAATTTCTGCGAGAATGGGGCGATTTGTTAGCGAGGAGAGAAGGCAGAAATTGGCGAGAGCAGCAGGGAGCGGATGTAGCAGCTATTCGTTTGCAAGACAAGAATGATTATTTTGCATCTGTCTGATCCACACACACACACACACACACACCACAGCAATTATTCTGGATGGACCAGAATTCCCATTATTTGCTTTACTTGCTGAATGTTTATCTGCCCGATTTATCTTAAGCCCCCTGAGCAGCTTCGTGGGACGGCTTGCAAAATTTTAACGCGACTGTGGAGCAAAGAAGAAGGCACAACAATGGAACGCAAGCGCAGAAACCTTTGCATGCTGCCCGTTGGGCCAGTTCATAGCAACGAGGCTTCGATAAAACGAGGAAGGAGAAAGGTCTTCGAAGAATAAAACAAAAGAAAGTCTTGAAAAAGCACCTTTGGGCCATCCGTGACCTGGAAGGTTGAGAATCTCTACAGAGTTTTAGCTGTACAATTTGGGGTGAAGACCCTTGGAATGGTGTGGGAGCAGGAATGGATTTCCAGAGGGAAAAATTGCAGACTACAGGAACCATTTGCACCGCTCAGGTGACCCTGAGGACACAGAGAAACCTCCAAGTGGCCTCAATGACCTTCTAAAAGGATGCAAATGACCAGCTCTGTCTGCAAGGAATATAAATGAGGACCCGGGTTGTTGTTGGGGGCGATATGCTGACTCTGTAAACCGCTTAGAGAGGGCTGAAAGCCCTATGAAGCGGTATATAAGTCTAACTGCTATTGCTATTGCTAAATCCTTCCATTCCCCACCATCCCAAGTCAGAGCTGAAGAAGCTTCTTGGATGAGAAACGAAACGTCTTCAAAAGAAAAAACAAGGAAGGTCCAGTTGCCTCCTGAAAAAAGCCCCTTTGGGGAAAGAAGAAAGAGGCAAGGAGCGGAGGATGGTAGGAAGGAGAAGAGCAGGAGTAGGAGAAAAGGAAGGGAAGAAGGAAGGGAAAGGAGAGGAGGAAGGAGGAAAGTAGAGGAGGGAGGGGGAAATAAAAGGAATTTAAGGTGGCGTTGCAACAGTAGGAAGGGACGGTAAATAAAGCAACTCAAACTGCATACCTATATTATAACCTATAAAATGGAATAACAAATGTATAAGAATGATAAATGTAAAGAAGAAGAAGAATTACGTGACTGTATACTTAAAATGATATGTAAGAGAATAAAAAAAATAAAAATGTTCTGAAAAAGAAAAGGAAAAGACTTTACACTGCTAAGTGAGACATTTGTTAAGGGAGTTTTGCCCCATTTTTTTACACCCTTTTTTGCCCCAAGGAGTGAATCGCTGTTAAGTTAGAAACTTGGTTGTTAAGCGAATCGGGCTTCCCCATTGACTGCTCGGGCAAAAAAGGGTGTAAAAAAATGGGGCAAAACTCCCTTAACAAATGTCTCGCTTAGCAGCGTAAATTTTGAGTTTAATCACGGTCGTAAGTCGAGGATTACATGGTTTCTCTCCCCCCCCCCCTCCTGTTTTCCCCATGCAAAGTTTGTTTCATTTAACCCGCGTCAAAGTTTGGCTCGTGGGCACGAAGTTAATCCGAAAGCAAGCGATGGGCCTTTTTTGAAATAAAACTGAAGGCTTTTAATAAAACTGAAATAACATCAGGATAAAAGGCAGAGTGAAATCGCCCCCTGCCCTTACAAGGGAGATATAACGGATCTTCTTTATGGGTAACAATATAAGCAAATAGATTGATAAACGGAGACTCAGCCGAGGAGAACCGAAATGAAATTCACCATTTGCATATCATTACTGGAAACCTACCAGCCACCCAGGGGGTTCCAACGACTAAACAGTGCCGAATTTTCATTGCATTTTTTTTTCCAGTGCTCCTCCAGGGATTTCTTTGAGTTTTGGGCTTAATGGCGATAACAATTTATTTTTTTCCTCCTTTTACATGTAAACAGTGTGAGCTCTAAAAGAATTCATTTTAACTGAAGACGCTCCGGGAAAGTTTCGACATACAGGAGAAGGCCGTTAAGCGCTGAAATTCCTTGCAAGGATGACGGACCATTTGGTGAATTCAACAAGTCTCCGACAGATTAACGGGAAAGGGACAGTTTGGTGTATTGCAGGGGTCGGCAACCTTAAACACTCAAAGAGACACAAAGGTCCTAACCGGAAGCCCCCCCCCCCCCCCCCCGGTTCAATTCTGGAGCCAACCGGAAGTCCGGTTTCCCACCACCATCACCATAGAGTCTCCTCCTAGCATGGGTCCTTTTTCCTCTACCTGTCTTAACCGAAAGCCCTATCAATGGTGGAGCCGATCGGGGACAGGGAACCGCAGCAGAGGGATGAAAGAGCCACATGCGGCTCCAGAGCCGCGGGTTGCTGACCCCTGGTCTAGTGGTCAAGGCACCAGGGTAGAAAGTGAGGGAGACGGTGAGTTCTAGTCCCACCTTAGCCATGAAAGCCGACTGGTTGACTTTGGGCCAATCACCAGGAGATGGTGAATTCTAGTCCCGCCTTGGCCATGAAAGGCAACTGGGTGACTTTGGGCCACTCACCAGGAGACGGTGAGTTCTAGTCCTGCCTTAGGCATGAAAGCCAGATGGGTGACTTTGGTCCAATCACTAGGAGACAGTGAGTTCTAGTCCAGCCTTAGGCATGAAAGCCCGCTGGGCAACTTTGGGCCAATCACCAGGAGATGGTGAGTTCTAGTCCAGACTTAGGCATGAAAGCCCGCTGGGCGACTTTGGGCCAATCACCAGGAGATGGTGAGTTCTAGTCCAGCCTTAGGCATGAAAACCAGCTGGGCGACTTTGGGCCAATCACCAGGAGACGGTGAGTTCTAGTCCAGACTTAGGCATGAAAACCCGCTGGGCGACTTTGAGCCAATCACCAGGAGATGGTGAGTTCTAGTCCAGCCTTAGGCATGAAAACCAGCTGGGCGACTTTGGGCCAATCACCAGGAGACGGTGAGTTCTAGTCCAGACTTAGGCATGAAAACCCGCTGGGCGACTTTGAGCCAATCACCAGGAGACGGTGAGTTCTAGTCCTGCCTTAAATACGAAAACCAACTGGGTGATTTTTGGGCCAGCCTCTCTTTCTTTCAGCCCAACCCACCTCACAGAGGTGGCAGAAAGATACTGCCTCTTCCTCTGTTTCAGCTTCCAGAGTCTAGAGTTCAAATCCCGCCCTCCCACCAAGGCAAACCCTTGTGGGAAGAGGCTGCCTCTTTCTCTCCATTGCTTCCTCCATGGAAACAGCCACTCTCAGAAGCCGTCTCGCCCGAGAGCTGTTGAGTAAACTCCCTTGAAATACGATGCAAATTCAAATTAGCCGTCTTAAAGGCTAAGGAGCAGTAATGTGGGAAGATAGTCCCTGTGGCTAATTCTACGTCGTCTCCCGCTGCGTTCCTGATTTATGGCAAAGACCTTCCGTGGGAAAGGGGTGTCTGTGTTTGTGTGTGTGTGTGTGTGTGTGTGTGTGTGTGTGTGTTTTATTTAGACAACAATTACAGCCAAGGTCTCCAGAGACATCCCTTCACTCTGAACTGCCTTGACAAGTGGACTCCTTCGCTTAAATTTTTTATCATTGATGTTACAGCTGGGTTATTAACCGATTCTCATTTACACGTGTCAGAGGGAGAGAAAAATCACCTAATTAACTGCTTCCCGGGGGGGGGAGGAGGAGGAGGAGGAGGAGGAGGAGGAGGAGAAAAAGGGAAGGCGGTGGGCTGCCAATTTATCCCCTTCTTTTCCAACCTTTCCTCTCTAAAGGTGAGAGATTTACAGCTCCCTGTCAGATACGAGCTGTAGGAATCATTTTCTAATTACCCCGATCTCTACCAGGCTGACTTCGAATCATCCAGTCGTTTTCTCTCTTTTTTTCCCCCTCCCCTCCTTTCTTCCCTGCTCCTTTTAAATTAGGAAACGATTCCGTTGAAAGGCCTGGACTTCGTTTGCAGCCGCTCCGGCGAGAGTTGCATCTTTTCGCTCAAGTAATTGATATTCGATATAGGTTATTAATGGCCCGGCTGCCAGAACTTCCAGCAAAACGAAACAAGTAAACACACTAATTTTGGTCACCGAACAGCAGTCACAGGGATGAAGGGAATTGCAGCAATAACCACCAGTTCCCCAGCTTGCAATATTGAAGTTGTTTGTCTTCCGAACGTAGTTTTATATCGAAAGGGCGAGCATTTTCCCCCCCCCTTTTCTCTTCTGAAAGTCAAAAACGTGGGATGGGTTCTTTACATCTGTCTGTCCTGGGGTATCTGAGGCTTCTCCCTGGTATTGAATTGGGACCTCCAACCTTTCAGTTCTGTCGCCCATCAGACCCTCATCATAAATGGTCAAAAAAGACTCATGGATCATCGGCTGCGCTTCATTCTCTGCCGTCCCTTTCTTCTTCTTTTGCCCTCCATCGTTCCCAGCATAAGGCTCTTCTCCAGGGAGTCCTTCTTCCTTCTCATCAGGTGGCCAAAGTCTTTGAGTTTCCTCTTCAGGATCTGGCCTTCTAAAGAGCAGCCAGGGTGGATCTCCTCTAGGACTGACCGGTTGGATGGCATTGCTGTCCCAGGGACTCAGGAGATAGATAGATAGGTAGGTAGGCAGGCAGGCAGATAGACAGATAGATAGGTAGGTAGGTAGAAGTCCCCTTCGTCTTCTTCTTCTTCTTCTGCTTCTTCTTCTTCTGCTTCTTCTTCTTCTTCTGCTTCTTCTTCTTCTTCATCCTCCTCCTCCTCCTCCTCCTCCTCCTCCTCCTTCTTCCCTCCATCCTTCCCAGCATGAGGCTCTTCTCCAGGGAGTCCTTCTTCCTTCTCATCAGGTGGCCAAAGTCTTTGAGTTTCCTCTTCAGGATCCGTCCTTCTAAAGAGCAGCCAGGGTTGATCTCCTCTAGGACTGACCAGTTGGATGGCCTTGCAGTCCAAGGGACTCAGGAGATAGATAGGTAGGTAGGTAGAAGTCCCCTTCTTCTTCTTCTTTTGCCCTCCATCGTTCCCAGCATGAGGCTCTTCTCCAGGGAGTCCTTCTTCCTTCTCATCAGGTGGCCAAAGTCTTTGAGTTTCCTCTTCAGGATTTGGCCTTCTAAAGAGCAGTCAGGGTTGATCTCCTCCAGGACTGACCGGTTGGATGGATTTACAGTCCAAGGGACTCGCAGGAGTCTTCTCCAGCACCAGAGTTCAAAGGCCTCCATTCTTTGGTGCTCAGCCTTCCTTATGGTCCAACTTTCACCGCCATTCATTGCAACTGGGAAAACCACAGCCTTGACTAGACGCACTTTTGTTGGCAGAGTGATGTCTCTGCTTTTTAGGATGCTGTCTAGATTTGCCATAGCTTTCCTCCCCAGGAGCAAGCCTCTTTTAATATCTTGGCTGCAGTCCCCATCTGCAGTGATCTTGGAGCCCAGGAAAAATAAAATCTGTCACTTCCTCCATTTCTTTCCCATCTATTTGCCAGGAATTGAGAGGGCTGGATGCCATGGTCTTAGTTTTCTTAATGTTGATTTAGGAGTATGTCATCCATACTCTTCAAAAAATACCTACGGAAATCTTTGCAATGAGCACATGGTCAGCTGTGAGATATGAGGGCCCAGCGAGGTGTGTCAGATTTCACCAAGGACAAGAGCTATTAATTCTGCAAAAACTCAACCTCAGGAGCACCCAAGGTTTTACAGACTTGACCTTTGCAAGATAAGTTGCTTTTCTGAAGATAATAAATGACTCTACTGTGATTTATAGAGCTATATTTTCCATTTGCGTTCCAAAACAAATTAGGACAGTTGATTTAAACACTGGTTTTTCTTTCTATTTCCTAGGCCAGTGATGGCGAATCGTTTTAGTTGTGAACTAATTGTCTCCTGCAAACTCCACTCCCCTTTCGCTCCTCTTCTATTTCCTCTGGGAGGGGCCATTCACTGTCCACCTGTGGCCTTACTCCCAAGTCAACCCTTGCTCTTTAGCTCTTCCCTTCATCTGGCAACTCTGCTCATGCGCACACTGGGAACAGGCTCCAGCTGTTCTTCTGCCTCACTGATGTCTGACTCTGAAGGCAGCTGATAACTGTCAGACGTCCCTGGCCCCCTCTCTGCCTCCGACACAGAGCCTTCATCCGAGACTTCCCCAGACTCCAGGACTGGCCCAGGTTCCTCCCCAACCTCCTCACTGGCCACTGGTGCTCCGCTGGCGGGCCACAACACCCGTTTCCTGCACCCATCGCTTTATTGATGCGTTTAGTGAGGTTAATATCAAGGGGCCGTTGCAGGATATATTTTCCGAATCAATACCTGTGTTACATTTCATTCTGGCTGAAATAAATCAATCTGATAAACAGAATAGATAATGTCCATCCCCGAGTTATGATCATCAGCGAGCCTGGCCATTACGGCCATAAGTCCCGACGTTTCTTCAATGGGTCACAATGTGATTGGATCTGATTTTAGCATCTTTTTTCCTGCTGAATTCCTACAGAGATTCTCAGTCATCCTGGTCATGTTGTCCAAAAAAAAAAGGGTTTTTTTCTGCTGGTAATTAAGCGAATGCCAAAGTTATTAAGCGAGCAAGGTGTTGGTTCTACTAATCTAATCTTTCTCGGAGCAAATTGTCAGTCAGGGAAGATTCCTGGAAGTAGTTTTTTCAGCATTTTTACTTGCCCCCTTAAATATTGGAAGCTCCTGGAAATGCAGAGGAGTTCTTCTTCCAGAACTTATTTACCTAACAAAAATTGTCCCTGTAAGTTGTGAATTAATGGTTGATGGCTAATAGGTTTTATTAGACAAAATTTGTGGAAATTAAGACTTGACGTGACGTAAGTTTTTACATTCCAGGGTCTGCTGTCTCACAAAAAGAACAACAACAAACAACACACCCTGTTAACAATATGCCCTAAAATCTCAAGTTTCGCCTCCGTGAGAAGATCACACAGTGAAACGTTTGTGAGTGATTTAATTAGACCGAACTGTTAATACCACTCTATTAAGCCCTAGTAAGGCCACACCTAGAGTACTGCATCCACTTTTGGTCACCACACTATAAAAAAGATGTTGAGACTCTAGAACAGTGTTTCTCAACCTTGGCAACTTGAAGATGTCCGGACTTCAACTCCCAGAATTCAAGTTGCCAAGGTTGAGAAAAACTGCTCTAGAAAGAGGGCAGAGAAGAGCAACCAAGAGGATTAGGGGATTGGAGGCTAAAACATACAAAGAACAATTGCAGGAACTGGGCCTGGCTAGTCTAGTGGAGAGAAGGGACAGGGGAGACAGGATAGAAGCCTCCTAATATTTGAGGGGTGCCACAGAGAGGAGGGGGGTCAAGCTATTCTCCAAAGCCCCTGAAGGCCAGACAAGGAACTATGTGTGGAAACTGACCAAGGAGAGATTCAACCTGGAAATAAGAAGGAACTTTCTGACAGTGAGAACAATCAACCCATGGAACAGAAGTTGCCTTCAGAAGTTGTGGGAGCTTCAAAGAGCCGAGGTGGCGCAGTGGTTAGAGTGCAGTACTGCAGGCCACTTCAGCTGACTGCTATCTGCAGTTCAGCGGTTCTAATCTCACCGGCTCAAGGTTGACTCAGCCTTCCATCCTTCCGAGGTGGGTGAAACGAGGACCCAGACTGTTGGGGGCGATATGCTGACTCTGTAAACCGCTTAGAGAGGGCTGAAATAGCAATAGCAATAGCAGTTAGACTTATATACCGCTTCATAGGGCTTTCAGCCCTCTCTAAGCGGTTTACAGAGTCAGCATATCGCCCCCCACAGTCTGGGTCCTCATTTCACCCACCGCGGAAGGATGGAAGGCTGAGTCAACCCTGAGCCGGTGAGATTTGAACCGCTGAACTGCTGATATCAGTCGGCTGAAGTGGCCTGCAGTACTGCACTCTACCCACTGCGCCACCTTGGCTCTATGAAAGCCCTATGAAGCGGTATATAAGTCTTAACTGCTATTGCTATTCATCCCTGGAGGCTTTCAGGAGGAGACTGGACTGCCCATTTGTTAGAAATGGTGTAGTGGGGTCTCCTGCGTGGACAGGGGGGTTGACCTACAAGGTCCCTTCCAATTCTGCTGCTGTCAAATCAGAGATAAAGGCTTCCACCGACTGCATGGCATTCTAAAATTGTATGCACTGTTGTTGATGTAATTAATGACTGGTTGATTGTGGGAATCAAGTGTTAGCTAAGTGTGTTGTGTTACAAAAGAAATGCAGTGCAAACGGTTTGATGCTTCCCACCCGCACCTTTAGAAAAGGAACTTTGAGATCACCTTCACTTATTCCCTTACTACTCGGGTTTTTAAAGTGCCTGAAGCCCTGCTGGGTTTAAGTCACTTTATTCTTGAAAAGCTTAGTCAATATTCTTTGCCCTGAGTAAGTGACTGCCATAGTCTGCCGACTCATCGATTTTGAGACTGTTTTGTTCTGTAGCCACTTGATTATTTCTTCAGGTCGAGCAATATGCATGGTGAAAACTCTTCATTAAGGACATCGCTTTTCCCGCGGATTATTTGTACCGTATGTGACACTCTGCCTTTGATGACTTTTAACATGTATTTCCAGGAATTGAATGCACTGTATTGGATTTTTCCCCCCTTTTCCTTTAGGTAGGTTAGATAGATAGGTAGGTAGGTAGGTAGGTAGGTAGGTAGGTAGGTAGGTAGGTAGGTAGGTAGGTAGGTAGGTAGGCAGGCAGGCAGGCAGGCAGGCAGGCAGGCAGACAGACGAATGACAGACATAGAGATGATAGAAATAGTTGATATAGAAAGAAAAATAGAGATAGACAGATAGATAGAGGATAGATAGATGGATATAAATTATGTATTTCTATCAATCTGATAAATAGAGAGAAAGAAATAGAGATAGTTGACAGAGAGAGAAAAATAGAGGTGGATGGATAGAAATAGATATAGATGAGAGAGAAATAGGGATAGATGATAGAGAAAAATAGAGGTGGATTGATGGGTAGATGGGTAGGTGGGTGGGTGGATAGATAGATATAGATAGATGATAGATAGATAGATAGATAGATAGATAGATAGATAGATAGATAGATAGATAGACAGACAGATGATAGATAGATAGATAGATAGATAGATAGATAGATAGATAGATATAGATGATATAGATAGACAGACAGACAGACAGACAGACAGACAGATGAATGATAGAGATAGAGATGATAGAGAGAAATAGATAGTTGCTATAGAAAGAAAAATAGAGATAGACGGATGGATGGATATAAATTATGTATTTCTATCAATCTGATAGATAGAGAGAAAGAAATAGAGATAGTTGACAGAGAGAGAAAAATAGAGGTGGATGGGTGGATGGATAGAAATAGATGAGAGAGAAATAGAGATAGATGATAGAGAAAAATAGAGGTGGATTGATGGGTAGATGGGTAGGTGGGTGGGTGGATAGATAGATAGATATAGATAGATGATAGATGATAGATGATAGATAGATAGATAGATAGATAGATAGATAGATAGATAGATAGATAGATAGATAGATAGATAGATAGACAAGACAAGACAAGACAAGACAAGACAAGACAAGACAAGACAAGACAAGATAAAATAAGATACTGGTAGATGATAGACAGACAGACAGACAGACAGAGTTCCAGGTGCTTTGGGGTTCTTTCGAATGCTGGAAGCAGAGTATGAGAACTATTGGGATAGTGAAAATGAAATATTGCATGCTTTTATGATGACAGAATAATAGATATAACACTATTTCTTCTCCATCAGTGATGCAGAGGTCTGAAAAAAACGCCTCCCCCTGCTTATGAAGAAACATTTTTCATCGGGAATTGCTCGCAAAGGAATTTCTTAAAAAGTTCTCCCTGCCCATTCTAAGTTATAAGCCTAATCTTTATTTATTCATCGGTTTTATTTGGTTATAAACAGACTTACGATGTTGCTAACACAGCTGAGAGAAACACCCACAATCCTTAAGAAATATATACAGGTAGTCCTCAACGTATGACCACAATTGGGGCCCCAAAATTTCTGCTGTTAAGTGAGACAGTCAAGTGAGTTTTGGCTTATTTTACCACCTTTCTTCCTGCAGTTGTTAAGTGAGTCACTGCTGCCAATAGATTAGTCACCCTAGTTGTTAAGTGAATCTGGCTTCCCCCTCAATCTTGCAAAAGGGGATCACAGAATCCCGGGGACACAGCAACGGTCGTAAGTATGAACTACTTGCCACGGGGATGCGATGAAGGTCGTAACTGTGAAAAAAATGGCCATAAGTCACTTTTCCCCCAGTGTCATCGTAATTCTGAACCGTCACTAAAGGAACCCTGATTGTGTGATCAAAATTTAGATGCTTGGCAAAACTCTTTCGTACTTATGATGTTGTCATGTCCCGGGGGTGCGTGTGTGTGTGTGTGTGTGTGTGTGTGTGTGTGTGTGTGTGACATAATCCCCTTTGATGACATTCTGTAAGCCGCCCGGATTCCTCCGGGATTGGGCGCCCAATAAATTTAATAAATAGAATAGAATAGAATAGAATAGAATAGAATAGAATAGAATAGAATAGAATAGAATTCTGACAAATCAACTGGGAAGCCAGATTCACTCAACATCCCTGTTACCCATTTAGCAACCACAGTGATTCACTTAACAACGGTGGCCAGAAAAGTTGTAAAACGGGGCAAAACTCCCTGAACAAATGTCTCATTTAGTAGCCTCTATTTTGGGCTCAATTGTGGATGTTAAGTCAAGATTAAGAATAATGCTCAATATGGATTTGGCCTTCACAATTTGTCACAATTTGATATGATTTCTATCTTATTTCTCTTTTGGAAGATTTTAAAAAAAATACCGTACCAAGCTTAATATTATTCTTATTTCTAGCTTTGCTGACTTTTGAGGTTTCATCCCGGATCTCAACATGAAGCTGTTTGGGAATTTTTCACCCAACTACTTAGAAAATGCAGCCTTTTAAAGAATCCTACTAAGGATCAGTACATTATTATTTTTTTTGAACCTATTTGCTTCTCATTTGCATTAAACTTCAACCAGCAGAGTTATCCAAATATGCATCGGTTTTGTTCTGGGACATCTGAAGAAAAAGAAACGAAATGAAAAAGGAGACACATGTTTGGGTATCCGTTTTTAAGCGGAATTTTAAATGGCAAGATGATTTTTCCCCAACGCACAAAGTGTCGGATCCCTGCGAAAACCATATTTCCTGGTAATCAAGTGTTTACAGAAAGATGCTTTGTTGGAGCCCGTTTCCTGGGCCGCTGTGTGCTTCAACAAAGATCTTTAGATTTTAAACACAGCTGTTGTTTTTTTTTGGGGGGGGAACCCACAAAAAATCCAATTAAACAGAAGCTGCGTTTTGAAAAGGGGGAGCGAGGCAGAGCCAGCGAGAAAACAAAGGGAGAAAAATACAGCCTGCGTCGCCCTTCGCTTAAAGGACTTTACTTATATAAAAAAGTTTTTTCCAACTAAAAAAAAAAAATTAGGTTATTTCTCCCCCCCCCTCCCCTTCTTCCCGTATCGCGCGCAATGAAACATCTGTGCCCATTCTGATGGCAATGAATCACATGAATTGAATCTCAAAACCACCGAAACTGCTCTCTTTAACATAATTACACCTTGTTCCTTTGGGGGGGAGACAATGCTAGGATGAAATGCCAATTAAGGCGGATATGTTAATGAGAGGGAGACTGAATGGCAGATTAGCCTGGACACGAATCCAAAATGGAAATTGATTGGAGAGCAGCCCCTGAAGCCAGTTCCTGTCTTAATAGGAAGGTAGCCGATTTGTTAGAAAGGACTCCACCGCTTGCTTCCTGTTTAACAGAGTAATGGACGAGTCGGAAGGGGCCTTGGAGGTCTTCTAGTCCAGGGATGGCTAATCTTTTTCTTGTTGGGTGTCCAAAGTGCCAGGGCACAGGGGTGATAATGCGCACACGTGCCAGGACCTATAATGCAAAGCTCACCCGCACAAACAAACTTTCCGGTCAGCCCGGAAAATGGCCTCCTGCAGCCCTCCGGAAGGCCAGAAAATCAGCTGGCCAGCACATGCATTCGCGCTGGAGCTGACGGCTCATGATTCAGCAGATATGGCTCTGCGGCATGAGTGCCATAGGTTTACCATCACGGTTCTAGTTCAACATCCGTCTCGGGCAGGAAACCCTTGACTTCGAAATAAGTACACCACAAGTACCCTGTTTCACTGAAAATAAGACCTCTCTGGATAATAAGCCCAATTGGGCTTTTGAGTGCATGTGCTAAAATAACCCCCCCTGAAAATAAGACCTCCCCAAGAATATTGCGATGTTGTCATATAACTCCTTGTGTAAGTGTGGCGGTCACCCATGGCCCAGTGCATAACAGGGCATGCGCAGCCACGCTGAACCACACAGGAAAAAACAAACTCCTAAAAGACATAACATCCTGATAGTTCACTCTAGATGTGCCTTACCCAACGCCATCCAGGATTTGACCATATATAGACAGACCTTCCCTGAGCAGTAGATTAGCAATTGTAGTTTGACAGGCTGTCTTAAATCACATGCTGATTGCTCCTCCTGCCTTTGTCCTATCTCAATAAAAGGGGCTACCAGACCCCAATCTGGGTCGCCTCATCCCGAGAAAGCTCGTGTCTGTGTCTTTTCTCAACATTGGCCTCATGGGCGAACCACGGGTACATCACACATTGCAACACGGCAGCAGCCATGCAGTGACCACGCTCGCTGCCTCCTTCACCTCAAAAATAATAAGACCTCCCCAAAAATAAGGTCGAGTGCTTATTTCAGGGGTCAAAAGAAAATAAGACCCTGTCTTATTTTCGGAGAAATTCAGTAGTCCTGACATAACAGCAGTTCTTTCAGTGATTGTTCAAATGTACAAAGCCACTTAAAATTGACTTACGACCGTTTTTCCCACACTTAGTGACTGTAGCGGCATCCCAATGGTCACGTGATCAAAATCCAGAAGCGTGGCAACTGGCATGTACTTAGGACGGTGGCAGTGTTCCAGGGGTCACATGATTTCCTTTTGCGACAGGCGGACAGATAAAGTCAACAGTGAATTCAGATTCACTTACCACACACGTTACCAATTTTTTAAGCAACTGCAGTGATTCGCTTACAAACCGTGGCAAGAAAAGAGGTCATAAAACGGGGGGCAAAACTCACTTAACAACTGTCTCATTTAACAACAACAGAAATGTTGGGCTCAATTGTCTGATGAGGACTTCCCGCAAAGAAAAAACAACAACATGGGCCCGCCTGTCATTAAAACTTTCTGCTGTGGAGGAAGCGAGTAGAATGCAGATTTAAATTGGGTGCATGTATTTATTCCCCTTCACAAGCTTCCTAGGGGAGGAAGGTTTTTGACTTGCTGGACAAACCTATTTGCCATCCGCTCGTTAAAAAGCTCCCCGTGAACGCTTTTGCGACGGATCCATGCCAATATCATCCCAGACGTTTCTTGTGCTCCTTCCGAACGCTCCCCGTTCCTCGTCCAGGGGAATATGCTTCCTGAGCGAGACGGTGCACGGATGGTAATTTGCGTTTTAAAATACTGTATTTATGTAATTTATTCAATGGAGGCTCCGCTCTCTGCTACGGTATTCCTGGTAGGAGGCACGGACGTCCCCAAGACCTCCCGCGGAGTTTAAATACTTTGTTAGACTTTTATTTTTATTTTTTATTTCCTCTTGACGGCCTTCGGCACCTTAGAAAGGGAACAGATTATGACGCCTGCCTGCCCAGCGACTTTCACGGAAGAAAGCAGCAAACAATTAATTTCAAATTGCTCATTAACGACACATCCTGCCACATTTTCGGCAGATAAGCCATACGTCAGAAATAATTAATCGCCATTCTCCCGGGTGCTGGCATGCTCGTCGATGCAGACAGGACGTTGCAAAGCAGAAGAGACAAATAGGGCCTGAATCCCCCTTTTCTTAAAACGTAGCCGATCATTTCAAGCCCGTCTCTACAGCGAGTTGGCAGTTTCAAGGGTGAAACTGTGACTGGAAACAAAACTTGATTAGTGGCTGGCTTATGATGATTTACTTAGTGATGGATATGATGCCGCCTCTCTCTCTCCTGTTCACTTGTTTTAGCCCGCCAGCGGAGCAGCGAAGTTTTGCAGATATCAGCCAAAAGAGGAGCGAAAGGGGAGTGGAGTTTGCAGGAGACAATTAGTACGTTTCATTGGTTCGGGACTCTCCGAGACTCCTTGCCAAGTTTTGCAGATATCGGCCTGGCAGCTCTCCAAGCCAGATAAGGTCTGTGACCATAAATCCTCCCTCGAAAGACTTTGCTGGATGCGAAGGAGCAGAATTCACAGTCAGTGAATAAAAGGGGTTTTTGTCAGGATAAGGAGTCTGTTTCATGCTCTTGGGAAGCCTCAGTCAGAACAATGGGATACCCAAAGAGTAAAACAACATGGCTGCTTTGAAGGCTCAATGAGGACAATTCATCCTATGGAGGTAGCCCTCGACGTACGACCAGAATTGAGCCCAAAATTTCCACCGCTAAGCAAGACGATTATTCACGGGGTTTGGGCCCATTTTACGACTTTGTCACCGGTTGTTAAGTGAATCCCTGCAGGGGTTAAGTTAGTAATGCAGTTCAGTGAATCCGGGTTCCCCGATGACTTTAACTGTCGGACGGTCGCAAAAGGGGGATCGCGAGACCCTGCAACCGTCATAACTATGAGTCAGTGTCCGAGCATCTGAATTGATCAAGTGGCCACAGGGATGGTCCATGGGCATAAGTGTGAAAAACGGACATAAGCCCCTTAAATTCCAACAGTCACTAAATGGACTGTCGTAAGTTGAGGACTGCCTATATTAAATCTTCAACGGGCATCTACTTTTCCGAACGGACAATGTTAAGACGAAGAAAGACAGGCAGTCAGGAATATTTGGCAGGCTGGAAAGATCTACGGAACAAGAACTGCAAGAAATACGGAGGTTCAGAGTTGCATTTTGTGGCCCTCCGGCCTCGTCCCAAAAATTTGACGATAATATGCGTAAGAAACAAACGGGGGGGGGGGGGGGGACTTTTAGAAACCCGAAGAGCAGGTGAGCGTCCAAACCCAACTTCTGCTGGCTAAAATCGAAGCTGCTGGAAAAGGGCAAGACAATCAATTGCAGCTGAAATGATAGGCAATAATATCCAGGGGAGGGCGAGGGGAGAAACCAGCAATAAATATAAGGAAAGAAGTCATAAAACAATTGGTTTTTTCAAACAGCAGATTGAAAAACGACTCTTAAGCGCTCCTGTTTCAAACAGGAAGTTTCTTTCTCACTTTCCTTCTTTAAATACGGTTCGACTCGCAGGGAGACTCCGGAACGCTACAAACTGTCGTAACTACGAGTCGGTTGCCGGGCATCTGAATGTTGATAATGCAGCCGCGGGGATGAAAACCAGTCGTGAGTCGCTTGTCAGACCTGGGAGCCATTATTTTTTTTTACCTTTTGGGGTTCCAGGCCTGCCACACTTTCTACTGTGAGAAAATGGGAGGGCAGGGTTATAGGGAGTTGGGTGACGTGTAGCCATAACAACATTCTTCCTCAGAAAATCAAGGTCACTTTTGTCCCTGCACCTGGACGGATGCGGAGGGGAGGAATCTGTCTCCGTGGCAGTGAAAGATTGGACCATGGGATGGACATGTGGGTGTTGGGGGAGGGTCTTGAACTTTCAAATGGATGGGGGGAAACCAGGAAGCTTAAAGATTCTTTTCACGACTCTTAATAAAGTGGAACTTTGAGAAAACACAAGTCTGGGAGTTTTCTTCCATGGGGGGGGGGTGTTAGTTGGAACCCCAATATCACTGTTCTTCAGTGCTGTTATACCTTCCAACAGTCACTAAACAAACTGTTGTAAGTCAAGCACTACTTGTATTGCTATTGGTCAGCCCGCTCGAAGCCGCCAATTCCCACACCGAAAAGTAGAAAAAACAAATCTTCCACTTTTGGGTCAATAATTTATTTGTATTTTTTTTTGCAAAGCAACCTTGCCGGATGCTGATTGAGCAATCCGCCAATTCCTGCAATTTCATTGACTCTGCTTAATGCAGTGCCAACTTTTCCTGGGGGGGCTTGGGGGAGAGGGAAGAAAGGGGGAGAGCAAAAAGGAATGCCTCCAATATATTTTTATTTTATTTTATGCCGCATTTTCAAACCTAATTTACCCCCTCCGACTGCGGCCTCCATCTTCGTTAAAGGCCGATTGAAAGGAAGAGTATGCACGGAATAACTAATACGCTGTGTGCTGGATTGTTGGAGTGTCGTCGCCCCCCCCCCCCAGTGTGTTTGGCTTTTATCAGTAGGCAGCAACCAACGTGGTGAAGACGCCAGCGAGGAGATAATTGTTATCGTGCAAAATGCATGGACAGCTTGCATTTCTCCGGCTTCCCGACTTAATAAGGCTTCGCGTTGAATGGACAAGTGGAAATGTTTGGTTTTGTTGTGGCCCGCCAGTGGCCAGCAAAGCTAACGGCAGATTCGGACAGTGAGGAGGGTTGGGGAAGAACCTGGGCCAATCCTGGAGTCTGGGGAAGGCTCTGATGAGGGCTCTGCATTGGAGGCAGGGATGGGGCCAGGGCCGTATGCCAGTTATCAGCTGCCTTCAGAGTCAGACATCAGGGAGGCAGAAGAACAGCTGGAGCCTGTTCCCAGTGTGCGCATGGGCAGAGCTGCCAGACGAAGGGAACAGCTAAAGAACAGGGGTCGACTTGGGAGTAAGGCCACAGGTGGACGGTTATTATTTCTTTCTCTTTTTCCCTTCCCTTCCTCCTTCTTCTCACTCTCTCTGCCTCCCACCCACATCCCTCCCTTTCTCTCTCTCCTTCCCTCCCTATCTCTGTTTTCCTCCCTCCTTTTCTTTCCCTCCCTCCCGCGCTCTCCCTCCCTCCGGTTCCCATGCTCTCTCCCTTTCTCTCCTCTTGTCTTCCTCCCTCCTTCCCTTCCTTCCTCTCTCCCTCCTTTTCTCACTCTCTCCCCCTCTCTCCCTTTCTTCTCTCCCTCTCTCCTTCTCTCTCTCTTCCTCCCTCTTTTCCTCTCCCTCCCTTTCTCGCTCTCCCTCCCTCTCTTCCTCCCCCCTCTATGTCGCTCCCTTCCTCTCACCTCCCTCCTTCCCTCCCACTCTCTTCCTCCTCCCTTCCTCTCTCCCTCCTTTTCTCACTCTCCCCCCTCTTCTCCCTCTCTTTCTTCTCTCCCTCCCTCTCTCCTTCTCTCTCTTCCTCCCTCCTTTCCTCTCCCTCCCTTTCTCCCTCTCCCTCTCTTCCTCCCTCCCTGTCTCTCCCTTCCTCTCCCCTCCTTCCGTACCTCTCTATCCCCATCTTCCACCCTCCTTTCCTTTCCCTCTCTCCCTCTTTCTTCCTCCCTCCCTTTCTCGTGCTCTCCCTCTCTCTCCTCCCTCCTTTCCTCTCTCTCCTATCTCTCCTCTTCTCTCACACACAAGCGCTTTCTTTCTCTCCTTCCACAGAGGAAGCAAATCCATTTGCAGTTTAGGAAAGAAGAAAAAAACCCTGAATTCGGGAATCTCTCCGTTACCAAAGTCAGCACAATTAGCACAGGGAGCAGCCACGTAACCCAGCAGTCACATCCCATTAAAAAGCGAATTTATAACATCTTTATGGGGCTAAAGCAAACCAGCCTCACGCCTTAAGAGGGACGTGCTCTCGGGGACACGAAACTGCCTGCAGAACAGAAGGGCCAGCTGACGCTGCGTTTGCTCCCGGAGACCGCAAAGCGGAGAGGCTGGACGTACGCTTTTGGGACAGAGCTCTGATGCCTGCCAATCACACGGGCCCATCGCCTCCCCCTGCCCCAAAGGTGCCCTTTTTCAGGATGTGTCTCCGTCTCTAGGTCTCAGGACCCTGGAAGCGAGCCTTGAAGGGGCTCTTCGGAATGAGGTTCTCTCACCCCCCACCCCGATATTGGAATGGCCCCCAACTCTGCTGTGGTTTAGAAGAGGTGCGAAGACTGGGCTCGCCCCCCCCCCGACCCCTCCCTTAATTGTCCTCTTTTTAAAATGTTTTGGAATGGTTTATTGTACTTGTTTCTGTTGTGAGCTGTCCAGGGTCCTGAAGAGATTGGGAGTATCTCCTCTTCTTCCTTTTTTTCTCTCTCCTTCCTTTCCTTCCTTCCTTTCTCCACCACTCGCTCCTTCCTTCCTCTCTCCACCACTCCTTCCTTCTTTCCTTTCTCCACCACTCCTTCCTTCCTTCCTCTCTCCACCGCCCCTTCCTTCTTTCCTTTCTCCACCACTCCTTCCTTCCTTCCTCTCTCCACCACTTCTTCCTTCCTTCCTTTCTCCACCGCTCCTTCCTTCTTTCCTCTCTCCACCACTCCTCCTTCCTTTCTCCACTACTCCTTCCTTCTTTCCTTTCTCCACCACTCCTTCCTTCCTCCCTCTCTCCACTGCTCCTTCCTTCTTTCCTTTCTCCACTACTCCTTCCTTCCTTCCTTCCTTCCTCTCTCCACCACTTATTCCTTCCTCCACCGCTCCTTCATTCTTTCCTCTCTCCATCACTCCTTCCTTCTTTTCTCCACCACTCCTTCCTTCTTTCCTTTCTCCACCACTCCTTCCTTCCTCCCTCTCTCCACTGCTCCTTCCTTCTTTCCTTTCTCCACTACTCCTTCCTTCTTTCCTTCCTCTCTCCACCACTTCTTCCTTCCTTCCTCCTCTGCTCCTTCCTTCTTTTTCCTCTCTCCACCACTCCTTCCTTCCTTTCTCCACCACTTCTTCCTTCTTTCCTTTCTCCACCACTCCTTCCTTCCTGTCTCCACCACTCCTTCCTTCCTTCCTCTCTTTGCCACTCACTCCTTCCTTCCTTCCTTTCCTTCCTCTCTCCAATGCCAAGGAAACCAATAATGATTAAACGCCGCTTCAAAAACCCAGGGAAAAAAAAGTCATTTAGAAAATAGGACAAATAAACGGAAAGCGTTTGCTATTAACTCAAGAACAAAACACAAAAAAAAGTCGGAAAATGTCAAATGGGACTCTCCCTGGCCGGTTTTAATTTAGTACATTTTTGACCGTCACATCTTGACGAGTTGTGCAATACTTAGATAATGAAGGCTTAATGGGAAGAGGACAAGCATTTCAAATGAATGATCTATTGAAGAAACAACCCCACACACACACACAAAAAAAACCAACAACAATTGAAGCACCCCTGGCAACATGTCACCTGAAAAAAGGAACAGGTAACAAATTTAAAGGACTAAATTATGCTCTCCCTTTGCTCAACCATCTTGGGGAGAAAGCTCAGTGTTAAGTATCCAGGCACTTCAGTTCACCAGCGTCTTTTATAGCATTTTCTGTGGACTCGGAGAGCAAATCGGGAAATCCTTATTTCTGTTTGATTTTTAGATTAAAAGAAAGAAAGAAAGAAAGAAAGAACGGTGAAAAGAATTGTTGGCCTCGGAAGGAGAATCGCGTGAGACAAACCAAAAAGGTCGGGAAAACGTCCTTAAGCGTTGTGCAAATAAATGGAGAGTTGGGAAATATATGCTGGTGGAAGTCTTGTCATTTGAAGTAGAGAAAATGAGCCGGAGGGAAAGAACATTAGAAGTTGGAATCTATATATATAAAAGGCAAGTACCACTCATTCATCACAAAATCTCCAAAACCTTAAAGCCTACAAACTTGAAATTTGGCACGTATGTTCCTCTTGGCTTCTGGGTGCTCGCTAAGAAAGGATTTTTCGAAATGACTAACAGATGATTAGTATTTCTTATACAGTAATTAACATGCTCCAATGCTAAGGAGTTCTACTCCCCCTGCCCATCTGAAAAGAACACTGTTCCAACTGCCAGTTGCCTTATATTAACACGCTCTGATGCTAAAGAGTTAAGACATTCTACTCCCCCTCCCTACCTGAAAAGAACTCTGTTCCAACTGCCAGTTGCCTCACCTTCTGTTACCTCGGTTCAAAATTGGCAGACGTTCCACTCCTTCACTCAGGAGCGGTCTGGTGCTCCTTTCAGTACTAAACATTGGTACCTCACCAAAATGTCTACGCCTTCCAACTATGGAACTGCTTCCAGATTCAAAGCAGCGGGAGCGATATTTCCTTATGTGTTTCAATCACCGACAAACCCTGAGCTAATAGATTGTGAAGCAAATTTCTCCTGCAGGGCTTGATCACATAGTTTCATCGCGAAGCACAGGACCTTGAAGGTCTTCTAGTCCAACCCCCTAGAAGATCACCATGCTGTCCACCATGCTGGTAGTGAGAAGATCACCATGCTGTCCTCCAGAGCTGACATTTGCAGCTGCTTCTTTCTACCTTCACAGATTCACAGGTGTTGGATAGGAGATCTGAGGTCTCTGGAGCCAAGAAATTAATTATTGAATGTTTCTCTAAATATGCTGGACGTCAACCTTCACCATGAGGTTGGAACTGGTCTACATCCATCCAGAAGTAACTTGCTCCTTCTTCCTTCTTCCAAGTTCTTCCATATCCCTTACTCTACACCAGGGATCCCCAAACTTGGCACCTTTAAGACTTGTGGACTTCAACTCCCAGAATTCTCCAGCCAGCTGAGCTGGAGAATTCTGGGAGTTGAAGTCCACAAATCTTAAAGTTGCCAAGTTTGAAGACCTCTGCTCTACACAGATACAGCAAGACTGCCAATACCCAGGATTGGATTGAGGACCACTTTAAACGCCGTGAAAGCTGACTTGATTATCCAACAAATTCCTTCTTAATTTAAAATAAAACGCCTAAAGGGATAAATAATGAATTTTTAAAAGCCTTGCTATTTCCTTTCCTTTTTTTCTCTCTTCTCTGAATTCTAACGTATTTCACTTTGGAGAATTCTGGATAAGCGCATAGACCGTGGCACATTCAAGCATATAACGCCATTAATTACTTTAAGGTTTTTATCTCAAGTCCCTTCATCAGATTTACAGTATTTTGGCATAGACTAACTTACTGCACGGCGCATTTGATCTTTCGGAAAATTATTCTACAGCCCTCCGAGTCCTTCTGCTCCCCTCAATTCCCTTTATAGTTGGTTGGGGTTTTGAGGAGGGGGGCAAATCAGACGTGAGAAAATGTTCCACCACTGGCTCTCCAGCATGTTTCAGTGTTTGGATTTAGTAAATATATGCCTACGTAAAGATAAAGATTCCCCTCGCACATATGTGCTAGTCGTTCCCAAACTCTAGGGGGCGGTGCTCATCCCTGTTTCAAAGCTGAAGAGCCAGCACTGTCCGAAGACGTCTCCGTGGTCATGTGGCCGGCATGATTCAATGCCGAAGACGCACGGAACGCTGTTCCCTTCCCACCAAAGGTGGTGCCTATTTTTCTACTTGCATTATTTTAACGTGCTTTCGAACTGCTAAGTTGGCAGAAGCTGGGACAAGTCACGGGAGCTCACTCCGTTACGCGGCGCTAGGGATTCAAACTGCCGACCTTTTTGATTGACAAGCTCAGCGTCTTAGCCACTGAGCCACTTAAGCGTCCCTTATCAACATATGCTACTCTCCTAATTATATAGAATAATCATCCTTTTTGGAGTTCAGGCCCCCTTTGCAAATTAACAATATCTCACTGCCTGTTTTATGCATTGTCACTTTTAGATTATCCATAGTCTTTGGCTTCTCACCAAGGGTAATTTATTGATTTGATGTTTTTTAGCCTGCCTTTATGATTACTTATAAATAATTCAAGGCAGAAAATATAACTAATAGAACTCCTCCTCCTATTTTCCCCACAACAACCTTGTGAGGTGGGTTGGGTTGAGAGAGAGGGACCAGTTAACCTGCTTGTGCCTAATGCGGGACTAGTATTTATAAAGTCCTGGGTCACCCATCACCCATCTGGCTTTCATCCCTAAGGCAGAACTATAACTCACTGGTTTCTGGTGATTTGCATAGTCACCTGTTCTGACCCCCCCCCTCCTCCGTCCAGTAATGAATGCCGAGACAAGCTTAACTGGAACGTCACAGCACTTTATTAGCAAGAAACCAAAACCTCGGTGGCTGAAAGCCAAGCATAACAAACAGATAAGAACCTTGGCAGCAACTCAGACTTGGACAGATAACAGCTTCTCCAGCGTTAGGAATGACGTTGACTCCTGCAAAAGGGGCGTGTGCACAAGCAGTCCTTTTATAGTCTGGAAAGGAGCCTAATTACCACCAGCTGAGTGCAATTACCTCCTGTAACCACGCAACTGTTCCTTACGCCTATTAGCTATCCGGTGTCGGGCACCCAGGAACAACTCCCTTGTCTCCTCCCCACTGCTGACGTCCGGATCACGCTCCCTTGTCTCCTCCCCACTGGTCCAAGGCTCAGGCGCCTCCTGGTGGCCAACCATCACTCTGCGCCCTGCTCGGAGTCGGAACCGTGTCCAGGGACCTCCACATCCTCCAGAGCCAACTCGTAGGGCCCCTCGCTGTCGGAGTCTGGTGGGAGCTCCAACGGCTTCTGCTGGGCCACAACAGTCACCTAGCCAGCTCTTAAGGCAGGACTAGAACTTGATGTCTCCTGGTGATTGGCCCAAAGTCACCCAGCCAGTTTTCATCCCTAAGGCAGAACTAGAACTTACGGTCTCCTGGTGATTGGTCCAAAGTCACCCAGCTGTCTTTCACGCCTAAGGCTGGACTAGAACTCGCCATCTCCTGGTGATTGGGCCAAAGTCACCCAGCCACCTTTCAGGCCTAAGGCGGGACTAGAACTTACGGTCTCCTGGTGATTGGGCCAAAGTCACCCAGCCACCTTTCAGGCCTAAGGCAGGACTAGAACTCGCCATCTCCTGGTGATTGGCCCAAAGTCACCCAGCCACCTTTCAGGCCTAAGGCGGGACTAGAACTCTCAGCTGCCTGGTGATTGGCCCAAAGTCACCCAGCTGTCTTTCATGCCTAAGGCTGGACTAGAACTCGCCATCTCCTGGTGATTGGCCCAAAGTCACCCAGCTGCCTTTCATGGTTAAGGCGGGACTAGAACTCTCAGCTGCCTGGTGATTGGCCCAAAGTCACCCAGCTGCCTTTCATGGCTAAGGCGGGACTAGAACTCTCAGCTCCCTGGTGATTGGCCCAAAGTCACCCAGCTGCCTTTCATGGCTAAGGCTGGACTAGAACTCACTGTCTTCTGGTTCCTCGCCAAATACCTTAAAACACTACATCAGACTGCTCACCTGGGCAGTTCTTCATTCCACAGGTGACACATACGTCCTATCCCTGGAGCATAGCTGTGAGGTCAACCGGCTGGTTGGCTGACTCATCCGTCTCATTTATCCAGGGAATTTAAAAAAATAAATAAAACAAAATCAACGAAGGAAGACGGGAGCTGCAAAAAACCTCAGTCATGTTAAATCACGTCATTTTCCTCTTTTCTTTTTTTTTAAACCCCACTGTGACCTGAAATCCAACCCACAATAGCTAATTCCAAAGATACCTTTAGAAATTATTACCACCACCACCCCACCCGTCGTATCCGGCCTCCTCCGCTGATAAAAGTTCAGGGGACTCCGCTGGGGGCTGTGATTCAAATGAACAATGAAATATGCCTGATTCTTTTAAAAACCGATTTTGCCAGCCAAAAGGGCCCCCCGAGAGAGAAGTCTGGTTTGAAATGGCAGCCGAGCTGGCCTTTGCGACGGTTCGACCCTTCCTTCTCCTGCGGTACTCTTGCACGGGATGCTCCTCTCAACGGGTTTTTAATCGTATTATCTTTCCGACTTCCTGATGTCCATCTTACGTAAATCTTGCAAAAGGAATGGGGGGGGGGGGGGGAATGAAAAAGCCCGAAAGTTAAAAACTCCTGCTGCCTGTCTGCAAAAGGATATTTATCTCCTTCAGAAGACGCTGGAGCAAGGCAGTATGTTATGGAGGCCCCTGGGTGTATTAAACCAGACTTAAAGGTAAAGGTTCTCCTCGCAGAAATGTGCTAGTCGTTCCCGACACTAGGGGGCGGTGCTCATCTCTGTTTCAAAGCCGAAGAGCCAGCGCTGTCCGAAGACGTCTCCGTGGTCATGTGGCCAGCATGACTCAACGCCGAAGGTGCATAGAACACTATTATCTTCCCACCAAGGGTGGTTCCTATTTTTCCACTTGCATTTTTTACGTGCTTTCGAACGGCTAGGTTGGCAGAAGCTGGGACGAGTCACGGGAGCTCACTCCGTTACGCGGCGCTGGGGATTCGAACCGCCGAACTGCCGACCGTCTCACCATCTTAGCCACTGTGTCCCACAAAACATACTTTTATTTATTCATTCATTTAGGTATGTCCCGCCTTTATTATTTCCACAAGTAAGTCAAGGCAGCGATCGGATCTAAGACACCGTCCTCCTCCTATTTTCCACACAACAACCCTGCCAGGTAGGTTAGGCTGAGAAAGAGGGAGTGACCCGAAGTCACCCAGTTGGCTTTCATGCCTAAGGCGGGACGAGAACTCACGGCCTCGTGGCGATTGGCCAAAGTCAACCAGCTGGTTTCCTACCTAAGGCGGGACTAGAACTTAACAGTCTCCTGGTGATTGGCCCAAAAACACTCAGATGAATATCGCAAACCGTCAGAAAGGTGGAGGTGTGGCCAGCGGCCAAAGAATGGTCATGTGATCACCACGGTCCAACAGGATCTGGTCATAAGTCCCCTTTTCCAGGTAGGTCATAACTTTTAACAGTTGCTAACAACCTGTTGTAAGTCGAGGGCTTCCTGGATTAGATCTTACGTGTATTTATACAAATGCAAATTGTATTTGTAGCATCTGGGTATATGTAAGAAAGGGAAGGGGAGTTAGTACATTCTATTTTATATTATTGTTGCTGCTTCTTTTTATTTTTTCTTTATTTATTAAATTTGTTTGCTGCCCATCTGGCCCCCAAGGAGACTCCGGGTGGCTTGCAATCTTCCGATTTAGCTCAGAGGCTTTGGAAGGAGAGACGCCTCTCGACGTAAAACTGAACTCCCACAAAACGCAACATGGGTGCCAATTATTACTAATGAAATGCAAAGAATCTGGATGCACAGATGCTATGCATTTTAATTGCTGGCTGTTGCGTTCCTTTTCTTCGTGTGCATAACCGGTTTTCCTCCCTTTCTCTCCTTCCCTTTCTCTCTCTCTCATTTCTCTCTTCTTCTTCTTTCTCTCTGTCACTTTCTTCTCTTTTTCTCTCATTCCTTTTTCTCCCGTCCTCTCCCTCCCTCTTTTCTCTCTCTTCTCTTTCTCGTGCTTCTCTCTTCTTTGCTCCCTCTGACACTTTCTCTTCTTCTCTCTTTCTCTCCTTTTCTTTCTCTAACTTTCTGTCCTTCTTTTTCTCGTTCCTCTTTCCCTTGTCCTCTCTCTCCATCTTACTCTCATTTTTCTCCTTTCCCTCTCTCTCCTTTTCCACACTTTCACTTCTCTCTCTCCTTTTCTTTCTCTTTCTCTCCTTTCCTCTCTGTTTCTTTCTCTCCTTTTCTTTCTCTTTCTCTCCTTTCCTCTCTGCTTCTTTCTCTCCTTTTCTTTCTCTTTCTCTCCTTTCCTCTCTCTTTCTATTTCTTTCTCTCCTTTTCTTTCTCTTTCTCTCCTTTCCTCTCTCTTTCTGTTTCTTTCTCTCCTTTTCTTTCTCTCTCTTTCTCTCCGTTCTCTCTCCTCTTTCTCTTTCTTTACTCTCTCTTGGAGGGGGGCGCTATTTCTACAAAAAAAAGAAGCTGTTTTGGAGAATTTAAAACAACTCCTCAAGAAGCTGGACGGGATGTTCAGAAGACTCTTCCCGGCTCCCTCGGGGAAGAGAATAAAAGCAGAGGCCAAAAGCTCTTATTGAAGGAGTCCCCAGTAGGCTCCCTCATAAAGTGGGATTTGCAAACTACTTGGCTGTTTCCTATTTCTGTATTATTTATGATGAACCAGTGTTCACTTGAAATCACACGGCTGCCTCGCTTAGAAATTCAAACTTGACATTTTGGATGTACGAGCTGGAAAACAACATGGCCGCTTGGGACCTCCCCAACTAAATATGGTAGAATTTCACTTGATGTTCTCCAGTTCATCCTTCAACCCATCTTCCTGGTCTTTTAAAAGCATCTTCCTTCCTTCCTTCCTTCTTCCCCTTCCCTCCTTCCTCTTCCTTCCTTCCCTTTCCTTCCCCTTCCATCCTTCCTTCCCTTCCTTCCTTTCCCTTCTTTCCTTCCTTCCCCTTCCTTCCTTCCCCTTCCTTCCGTCCTTCCCTCCTTCCATTTCCTTCCTTCCTTCCCCTTCCATCCTTCCTTCCCTTCCTTCCTTCCTTTCTCTTCCTTCCGTCCTTCCTTCCTTCCCTCCTTCCATTTCCTTCCTTCCTTCCCCTTCCATCCTTCCTTCCTTCCTTCCTTTCCCTTCCTTCCTTCCTTTCTTTCCCTTCTTTCCTTCCTTCCTTTCCCTTCCTTCCTTCCCCTTCAATCCTTCCCTCCTTCCTTCCTTCTTTCTCAACCAAAAACGAGAGAAGATTCAATATTTCAAGGCTCTCAGCTTTTTCCATGTTTGCTCCTCCAGGCTAAAAATGTGCCATTCTCCGCATCCTGTCCTCAGTTTCTTTGGTCTTTGCAACTGCTGATTTATTTACAGGTTGATCCTTCAAGAGGCAGCAAAAGTGGCCACCTTGATGACTTGTGAGAGACCCAGTCTGCAGTTCCGCAACGGACAGGCGCTGGCGTCTCTCAACGTTTTATGAGCAGCTATATTAAAATGAGTTAAATGTAATACTTTGCTCCCCTGACTACTAAAAATATAAGAGGGCAATCGAGTTAGCGGGGCATAAAAATAAGTTAAGCCCTAAACATCCCCTTGCCTTTTTCCCTGTGTCATATACAACGAGGCAGATGGGCGGCAGAATAAAAGGAAATCTGGGGACAATTTAAAAGGAGAAATACAACTACAGTGATTGTCATGTGGTGCATTTCAGGAGGCCTGAAATACACACCTTACTCCAAGGGGGAGGGGAGGAGGAACTCCGGTGCCTTTGGGGCTCTCTGAGCTTTGTTTTCTTGTGGGCATTTCATGACCCAACTAGGTAACATCATCAGTGCTAGAAGGGAGTGGTTTTTGCAGGGAGGAGGAGGAGAAGAGGAGGAAGAGGAAAAAGAAGAAGAGGAGGGGGTGGAGAAGGAAGAGGAAGAAGCGAAAAAAGGAGGAAGAAGAGGAAGAAGGAGGAGGAAGAGAGGAAGAAGAGGAGGAGGAGAAGATGAAGAGGAAGAAGAGGAGGTGGAGGAGAAGAAAGAGGAAGAAGAGGAAGAAGAGGAAGACGGAACAGATGAAGAGGAAGAAGAGGTGGAGAAGGAAGAGGAAGAAGGAGGAAGAGAGGAAAAGGAAGAAGAGGAGGAGGAGGAGAGGAAGAGGAAAAAGAGGAGGTGGAAGGAAGAGGAAGAAGAGGAAGAAGGAGGAGGAGATGAAGAGGAAGAAGAGGAGGTGGAGGAGAAGAAAGAGGAAGAAGAGGAAGAAGAGGAAGACGGAAGAGATGAAGAGGAAGAAGAGGTGGAGAAGGAAGAGGAAGAAGGAGGAAGAGAGGAAAAGGAAGAAGAGGAGGAGGAGGAGAGGAAGAGGAAAAAGAGGAGGTGGAAGGAAGAGGAAGAAGAGGAAGAAGGAGGAGGAGATGAAGAGGAAGAAGAGGAAGACGGAAGAGACGAAGAGGAAGAAGAGGTGGAGAAGGAAGAGGAAGAAGGAGGAAGAGATGAAGAGGAAGAAGAGGTGGAGAAGGAAGAGGAAGAGAGGAAGAGGAAGAAGAGGAGGAGGAGAAGAGGAAGAGGAAGAAGAGGAAGAAGGAGGAGAAGAAGAGGAAGAAGGAGGAGAGGAAGAGGAAGAAGAGGAGGTGGATGATAAGGAAGAGGAAGAGGAGGAAGAGGAAGAGGAGGAGGAGGAGGAGGAAGAGGAAGAAGAAGAAGAAGAAGAAGAAGAAGAAGAAGAAGAAGAAGAAGACGACGACAATGGAGGAGGAGGAGGAGGAGGAGGAGAAGCTTTCCCTAAGAAATGCAAATGCTTATAACGAAAAGAGGAGAGAGAAACCTGTTGAAAAACAATGAGAATAGAATAGAACCCTGCTAGGTTAGGAAAACAGCAATTTTTAAAAGAAAATAAATCAGTGCTTGCTGAGAAAATACCCAGAAAATCAAACGAAGAAACAAAGAAAGGGGGGGGGGGAATCTCTCAACGGGTCCAGCTCAGGAGGAAGGACTGCAAAATCACAGGACCTTTCTACATGGCGCACTGCCTGCAGCCGCATCGCGCAATTTGCACACGGGTCAGAGGAATGAATAGCGTCTTCTCGCCAAGCCTGGTTTATCCTTGAATGTGCCAGACCAGGAAGATGAAAGTCACAAATGTGTTACCTTGCGATGACACCGCAGAGCCAATGTTTTCAGCCAATCCCCCAGCGTTGAGCCAAGGGCCAGAGAAATCCTGCGCAATAAACACACAGAGCTGGGCCGGAAGATGTGAATTCTCCAACACTGGAGGCTTTAAAAGAAGAGTTTGTCCTAAGTGGTGTAGGGTTTCTTGCCTAAGTAGGGGGTTGGACTAGAAGACCTCCAAGGTCCCTTCCAACTCTGTTATCCTTTTTTTCCCTCCCTCCCTCCCTCCCTCCCTCCCTCCCTTCCTTCCCTTCCTCTCTATTACTGAAGGTTTTTAAAGAGATTGGATAATCATTTGTCCAAAGTGGTGTAAGGTTTCTTGCCTAAGCAGGGGGTTGGACTAGAAGACCTCCAAGGTCCCTTCCAACTCTGTTATCCTTTTTTTCCCTTCCTTCCTTCCTTCCTTCCTTCCTTCCTTCCTTCCTTCCTTCCTTCCTTCCTTCCTTCCTTCTTCCCTTCCCTTCCCTTCCTTTCTATTACTGAAGGTTTTTAAAGAGATTGGATAATCATTTGTCCAAAGTGGTGTAAGGTTTCTTGCCTAAGCAGGGGGTTGGACTAGAAGACCTCCAAGGTCCCTTCCAACTCTGTTATCCTTTTTTTCCCTTCCTTCCTTCCTTCCTTCCTTCCTTCCTTCCTTCCTTCCTTCCTTCTTCCCTTCCCTTCCCTTCCCTTCCTCTCTATTACTGAAGGTTTTTAAAGAGATTGGATAATCATTTGTCCGAAGTGGTGTAAGGTTTCTTGCCTAAGCAGGGGGTTGGACTAGAAGACCTCCAAGGTCCCTTCCAACTCTGTTATCCTTTTTTTCCCTTCCTTCCTTCCTTCCTTCCTTCCTTCCTTCCTTCCTTCCTTCTTCCCTTCCCTTCCCTTCCTTTCTATTACTGAAGGTTTTTAAAGAGATTGGATAATCATTTGTCCGAAGTGGTGTAAGGTTTCTTGCCTAAGTAGGGAATTGGACTAGAAGACCTCCAAGGTCCCTTCCAACTCTGTTATCCTTTTTTTTCCTTCCTTCCTTCCTTCCTTCCTTTCTTCCTTCGTCCCTTCTGTTCCCTTCCCTTCCCTTCCTTTCTATTACTGAAGGTTTTTAAAGAGATTGGATAATCATTTGTCCAAAGTGGTGTAAGGTTTCTTGCCTAAGTAGGGGGTTGGAATAGAAGACCTCCAAGGTCTCTTCCAACTCTGTTATTCTTTTTCCTTTTTTCCTTTTTTCCTTCCTTCCTTCCTTCCTTCCTTCCTTCCTTCCTTCCTTCCTTCCTTCCTTCCCTTCCCTTCCCTTCCCTTCCCTTCCCTTCCTCTCTATTACTGAAGGTTTTTAAAGAGATTGGATAACCATTTGTCTGCAGTGGTGTAGGGTTTCCTGCCTAAGCAGGGGGTTGGACTAGAAGACCTCCAAGGTCCCTTCCAACTCTGTTATTCTGTTTCTGTTTCCGCACGCCAAACCCATTAGAGGAGTTTCTTAAATTTCTACATCCGAACCTCAACCCCTTTGGACATTTTAACCAGAATTCTCATTCCAAAATTTCCCTTCCAATTGGTTATGTGCGCACAGAGATAATGGGGGTTTCTTGTCTTATGGAAATTCTCAATCTTGGTTGTCCCAAAGGTGCTTTTTTCCCCCAAGAGGAAACTGGACTTTCCTTTCTTTTTCTTCTTTCATCCAAGAAGCTTCTTCAGTTCCGGCAGAATGGTGGAGGATGGGAGGATTTGTATCCCTTACAGTCATTTGGTCGTTGGTGCTCCCTCTGAGAGTCACCGAGGCCCCTTGGAGATTCATCCGTGCCCTCGGGGTCCCCTGAAGAGTGCAGAGGGGTGGGGGGGGGCAGTCAGCATTGTCCTGTATGGACGCCTCCATGGGAGGCACGCTGGCACCCCAAAAATGCAGCTCACCTTTTTGAAAAGACGGCACAGGTTATGCTTAAAAGAGAAACGGACGAGCCAATCCCGAGGAGAGTTTGTTAAGAGGAACAGCCATAAAAGGCTGCAGACGTAGCCTGCGTGACGCTCTTCGGGGATGGGAAGGGATTTAAGGGCAGGTCTAACGGGCCGAGAGCGCAGCTTTCCCAGCGTGGGATCAGGGACGGAGAACAAGGGGCTAGTAAGGACGCTCCCAGGGCATCGAAACAGCAACGGCGAGCTTTCACGCGCCACCCGAAATAAACCCAGGCCCGCCGGAGTGCAAGCTATTTTACTCCGTGGCGTCTAATGAAACTCTTAAATCTCGAGCCAGATGCCCACAGCTAAACCAGGGAAAGCTCAGCAGATGCTCCCGATCTGCCTGGCACCGAGCCGGAAGACGTTTGAAACGCTGAGCAGGAAATTTGCTCGGAGGGCTCCCCAGGAAGAGGTTGAGTGTGTGTGTGTGTGTGTGTGTGTGTGTGTGGTTTCCCCCCTCTCTCCATTCCCCCTCCTCCCCAAGACTGCTGAACTGGCACGAAGTTCTGCTTCTCTTATCTTTGTAACTTTCGTGTTAAATACGTTAAGGTTTTTTAATCTAAGTGGGGCTCCAGGATTTATGATCTGGGCGTTTTTTTTCTGGCTACGCTGCCCCCCCCAAAAAATGATGAAGTTCTTTTCGCCTGAGCAGGGGGTTGGACTAGAAGACCTCCAAGGTCTCTTCCAATTCTGTTATTCTTTTTCCTTCCTTCTTTCCTTCCTTCCTTCCTTCCTTCCTTCTTCCCTTCCCTTCCTCTCTATTACTATTTCTTGCCTAAGCAGGGGGTTGGACTAGAAGACCTCCAAGGTCCCTTCCAACTCTGTTATCCTTTTTTCCCCTTCCTTCCTTCCTTCCTTCCTTCCTTCCTTCCTTCCCTTCCTCTCTATTACTGAAGGTTTTTAAAGAGATTGGATAACGATTTGTCTGAAGTGGTGTTGGGCTTCCTGCCTGAGCAGGGGGTTGGACTAGAAGACCTCCAAGGTCCCTTCCAACTCTGTTATTCTGTTTCTGTTTCCGCACGCCAAACCCATAAAAGGAGTTTCTTAATTTTCTACGTCCGAACCTCAACCTCAACCCCTTTGGACATTTTAACCAGAATTCTCATTCCAAAATGGGTTGGAGAAAGAAGGGAAGAAGGAAACAAGGCAAGGCAGAAAGCTCCATCTTCTGTCCGGGAGACATTCCTGCAAGCCGGAGAGCAATATTTCTTTCTTTTTTTTCCGATGCACCTGCTGCTTTTTCTGTTCTCCCCACCCCACCCCACCCCGCTGCATTTATTTCCAAAAGGCAGGAAATCCGTGGCTTTAAAGAAATGATTTTCTGCTCAGAGAATAGCTGGGCCACCTGACAAGTTTTCTGCATAGGCAAGGAAGAATTAATCTAAAACTGAAGTGCAACAGGCTCAGCTTGACTTTGAAAAGGCTAGATTAAGCAAAAAAAAAAAAAATGGGGTGGGGAGGGGAGGGAGGAAGAGGGGAGGGGGGGATGCACTTAAGGCAGCAAAAAATTAACATTTCCCCACAATGCGAAGTTTTGTCAGGCAGCCACTCCGGTTGACACATGTTCATATCTGTCAGCATTTACATGATAAGTCCCAATTTTCAGCCATTGTTGAAGAAACCAAAGAAAATTTGGAAGGCAAACTTTTCAGGCCCAGATGCTGAAATAAATTATGCACATTCGTCATGTACGAAAAAGAAGCTTTTTCTTCTCTTTCCTTTCTTTCTTTCTTTCGGGAGTTTTGCTACTTGCGACAGTTTTTGAGTATTTTGCTAGGCGCAGCTAAACAAAATTTTTTGCTGGGGAAACTTATTGAGGTAGCTTGTCCTTTGCGAGAGAGGATGTGAGGATACTTGGGAGGGAGGGAGGGATGAAGGATAAATGGGTGGATGAAAGATGGATGGACGCATGGATGTAGAAATGGAGGACGGATGGATTGGTGGAGGGTTGGCTGGATGGAGGACAATGGATGGAAGATGATGGATGGATGGATGGATGAAGAATGTATGTATGTAGAAATAGAGAATGGATTGATAGAAAGTTGACTGAATAAATGATGGATGGATGGGGAGGGAGGGAGGGATGATGGTAAATAGAAGATGATGGAGGGATGGATGGAGGGACAGCTGGATGTAGAAATGGAGGATGGAGCGATTGATGGAGGGATGGCTGGATGAAAGACGATGAATGGAAGATGATGGATGGATGAAGGATGGATGTATATAGAAATGGAGAATGGATTGATAGAAAGTTGGCTGAATGGTTGATGAGGGAGGAAGGGAGGGATGATGATGGATGGATGGATAGCTGGATGTAGAAATGGAGAATGGATGGATTGATGGAAGGATGGCTGGATGAAAGACGATGAATGGAAGATGATGGGTAGATGGATGTATATAGAAATGGAGAATGGATTGATAGAAAGTTGGCTGAATGGTTGATGATGGATGGATGAGGGAGGGAGGGATGATGATGGATGGATGAAGGATGGATGGATGGATAGCTGGATGTAGAAATGGAGAATGGATGGATTGATGGAGGGATGGCTAGATGAAAGACGATGAATGGAAGATGATGGATGGATGAAGGATGGATGTATATAGAAATGGAGAATGGATTGATAGAAAGTTGGCTGAATGGTTGATGAGGGATGGATGAGGGAGGAAGGGAGGGATGATGATGGATGGATGGATAGCTGGATGTAGAAATGGAGAATGGATGGATTGATGGAGGGATGGCTAGATGAAAGACGATGAATGGAAGATGATGGATGGATGAAGGATGGATGTATATAGAAATGGAGAATGGATTGATAGAAAGTTGGCTGAATGGTTGATGAGGGATGGATGAGGGAGGAAGGGAGGGATGATGATGGATGGATGGATAGCTGGATGTAGAAATGGAGAATGGATGGATTGATGGAGGGATGGCTGGATGGAGGATAATGGATGGAAGATGATGGATGGATGGATGGAGAATGTATGTATGCAGAAATAGAGAATGGATTGATAGAAAGTTGGCTGAATGATGATGGATGGATGGATGAGGAGGGAGGGAGAGATGATAGTAAATAGAAGATGATGGAGGAATGGAGGATGGAGGGATAGCGGGATATAGAAATGGAGGATGGAGGGATTGATGGAGGGATGGCTGGATGATGAATGGATAGATGCAGAGTCCCGCAGTTAAGCACAAAATGACCACTTAAATGATTCACTTAATGAGCGAAAGGAAAGCGAGCCCCTTTGGTTTTTCACATTGTTTTTTCCCCCTTAGTGACCCCTGGGCCTAGTGATGGAATTGCCAGTCCCAATTTATGGTCGCTAAGTGAGGACTGCCTGTAAAAGGCATCCTATGTTGTCACCAGCGCAGGCTAATTTTGATATCGCCACCTGAGAGTTAATAGTAATTAATCTAATTGTAATAAGGGGCTATTAGCTCTGGCGAGCCAGGCATTGAAGCAGGGAGAGAATGACGGCATCTGCTACTTGAGACTCGAGCCGCCGTATCCTCGGCCTGGAATCGGAAGGGACTCGCGGCAGACGGGGAAGAGGCAAAGCGCTTTCCTCCCCAACGGTGCCAAAATAGCTCAGTGCCCCATCATTACGCTGCTGGCTGGCTTTCCACACAACGCCTGCCAGACAGGAGAACGCCCAGGCACGTCTCTAAACAGAGCCTAAATAAAGAACGAGAGAGAGAGAGAAAGAGAGAGAGAGAGAGAGAGAGAGAAAGAAAGAGAGAGAGAGGGGGGAGGGAGGGGCCATCAGTCCCTTCCCGTAGGAATTCTTATGCGCTCTAGAAAGGTGGAAGGAAGGAAGAAGGGAGGACAGGAGGAAGAAAACATGAAATAAGGAGGGAGGAGGGAAGCATATAGAAATGGGTAGTTAGGTAGGTAGGTAAGAAGGAGGGGAGGGAGGGAGGAAGGAAGGAAGGAAGGAAGGAAGAGATGAATGATGGAATGCATGAAAGAGGGAGGGAGGAAGGGAGGGAGGATGTGAGGGTGGGAGGAAGGAAGGACAGGGAGTATGAGGAAGGAAGGAAGGAATTGAGAGAGAGATGAATGATGGAATGCATGAAAGAGGGAGGAAGGAAAGGAGGGAGGATGTGAGGGAGGGAAGAAAGGAAGGACACAGAGAGAGGGAGAGTATAGGAAGGAAGGAATTGAGAGAGAGATGATGATGGAATGCATAAAAGAGGGAGGAAGGAAGGAAAGGAGGGAGGGTGTGAGGGAGGGAGGAAGGAAGGACAGAGAGAGAGGGAGTATGAGGAAGGAAGGAATTGAGAGAGAGATGAATGATGGAATGCATGAAAGAGGGAGGGAGGGAGGGAGGGAGGAAGGAAGGAAAGGAGGGAGGGTGTGAGGGAGGGAGGAAGGAAGAACAGAGAAGGGGAAAGGGGAAGGAAGGAATTGAGAGAGAGATGAATGATGGAATGCATGAAAGAGGGAGGGAGGGAGGAAGGAAAGGAGGAAGGATGTGAGGGAGGGAGGAAGGAAGGACAGAGAGAGAGGGAGAGTATGAGGAAGGAAGGAATTGAGAGAGAGATGAATGATGGAATGCATAAAAGAGGGAGGGAGGGGGGAAGAAAAGGAGGGAGGATGTGAGGGAGGGAGGAAGGAAGGTCAGAGAGAGAGGGAGAGTATGAGGAAGGAAGGAAGGAATTGAGAGAGAGATGAATGATGGAATGCATGAAAGAGGGAGGGAGGGAGGAAGGAAAGGAGGAAGGATGTGAGGGAGGGAAGGAAGGACAGAGAGAGAGGGAGAGTATGAGGAAGGAAGGAATTGAGAGAGAGATGAATGATGGAATGCATAAAAGAGGGAGGGAGGGGGGAAGAAAAGGAGGGAGGATGTGAGGGAGGGAGGAAGGAAGGACAGAGAGAGAGAGGGAGAGTATGAGGAAGGAAGGAAGGAATTGAGAGAGAGATGAATGATGGAATGCATGAAAGAGGGAGGGAGGAATTGAGAGAGGGATGAAGGAAGGAAAACATAAAAGAGGGAGGTCCCACACTTGCAGAGCAAAAGATAAATAAACCAGAGTGAGCCAGATATGGGACACCGGTCATCAATCTTCATCTGGGGTTGCCGTGATATTCCAAACAGTGGAAACGAAGAAGCCCAGGTAATAAGCATCTCCTTCTTTGTTAACGAAGACAGCCGTCCATCAAGCAACCAACCCAGGTGAGTCCGACTCTTCCACTGCCTGATGACAAGACAGGCACCTGTCAGCCTCACCAGGTAGAATAGACAAGAACTGCCAGGCAAACTAATTCCGCTTTCTTCGTTAAAGCTGCGCTACCAGAATTTCCATCAGCCCATTGACCCAGGACGGTCCAGACCTCAGAACTGGCCAGGTTCTTCCTCCATTGTTGTTAGTTGCGAAGTCGTGTCAGACCCATCGCAACCCCATGGACAACGTTCCTCCAAGCCTTCCTGTCCTCTACCATCCCCCGGTGTCCATAGAAGCTCATGCCAATTGCTTTGGTGACTCCATCCAGCCACCTCCTTCTCTGCCATCCCTTTCTTCTTCTTTTGCCCTCAGTCTTTCCCAGCATGAGGCTCTTCTCCAGGGAGTCCTTCTTCCTTCTAATCAGGTGGCTAAAGTCTTTGAGTTTCCTCTTCAGGATCTGGCCTTCTAAAGAGCAGCCAGGGTGGATCTCCTCCAGGACTGACCGGTTGGATGGCCTTGCAGTCCTTCTTCTTTTGCCCTCCATCCTTCCCAGCATGAGGCTCTTCTCCAGGGAGTCCTTCTTCCTTCTCATTAGGTGGAACAAAGTCTTTTGAGTTTCATCTTCAGGATCTGGCCTTCTAAAGAGCAGTCAGGGTGTATCTCCTCTAGGACTGACCAGATGGATGGCCTTGCAGTCCTTCTTCTTTTGCCCTCCATCGTTCCCAGCATGAGGCTCTTCTCCAGGGAGTCCTTCTTCCTTCTCATCAGGTGGCCAAAGTCTTTGAGTTTCCTCTTCAGGATCTGGCCTTCTAAAGAGCAGTCAGGGTTGATCTCCTCTAGGACTGACCAGATGGATGGCCTTGCAGTCCAAGGGACTCAATGCAGGAGTCTTCTCCAGCACCAGAGTTCAAAGGCCTCCATTCTTTGGCGCCCAGCCGTCCTTGTGGTCCAACCTTCACAGCCATCCATGGCAACTGGGGAAACCGTAGCCTTGACTGTCCGCACTTGTGTTGGAGTTTTGGCAGTATTAACAATACAAACGGCCGAAGAGAGGCCTCAATTACCCTCCACGCTACACCACAAACCAGAATTCTAAGCTGTATCGGAATTCAGACCTTCATATCAGAGAGGCCGGAGATGAATTGGATCTTCTGGAAAACAGGCAATGGGCGAACGAGGAGGCCCAACCCGAAGGCCACCAGGCGTGTCCCTCAGCAGACAGGGCTGTGGTGAAACACAACTAACACAAGCCTTGGACAGGCCAGGAGGAGGAGATGGCGGCTTCTCGGAAGGAAGCCGTTCCAGGAAAGAAATGAATATGCTTAATTAAACCCTCTCCTCGTCTAATTGCTCCAAGGCTCGGCATCAGATGGATCAGCAACACCCAGCTGTCCCCACGACAGATTTTGCTGCCGATCTCGCTGGGTGTGTAAAAACAAACTCAAACAAAGGCAGGAGGGGCCACTTGGGATGCTCAAGTTACGCGCCTCGAGATCACAGGGGTCCTCCTCCCCCCACCCCAACCCCCAAAATTCACAGTATAATGCTGCCAAGGAAGCTGTGCACCATCTATCCTTGTCTTCCTCCTTATTGGGGGGAGGGGGAAGAGGAAGGAAGGAAGGAAGGAAGGAAGGAAGGAAGGAAGGAAGGAAGGAAGGAGAGATAGAGGGAGAGAGAGGTGGAGAATGAGGGAGGGAGGATGGAAGGAAAGAAGGAGAGAGGGAGGGAAGGAGGGAGGGAGGGAAGGAGGAGAGATGGTAAGTAAGAGGGAGGGGTGGAGGGTGGAAGGAAGGAGAATGGGAGGGAGGGAGGGGAGGAAGTAGGAAGGAGAGATAGAGAGGGCGAGAGAAAGGAAGGGAGATAGAGGGAGGAGGGAGGAAAGAAGGGAGGAACGAGAGATAGAGGGAGGGTGAAAGGAAGGAGAGTGGGAGGGAAGGAGGGAAGGAAGGAGATAGAGGGAGGGAGAGGTGGAGAATGGGGAAGGGAGGATGGAAGGAAAGAAGGAGAGAGGGAGGGAAGGAGGGAGGAGAGATGGAGAGTAAGAGGGAGGGTGGAAGGAAGGAGAGTGGGAGGGAGGGGAGGAAGTAGGATGGAGAGATAGAGAGGGAGGGAGAAAGGAAAGGAGAGATAGAGGGAGGAGAGATAGAGGGAGGAGGGAGGAAAGAAGGGAGGAACGAGAGATAGAGGGAGGGTGGAAGGAAGGATAGTGGGAGGGAGGGAGGGAGGGGAGGAAGTAGGAAGGAGAGATGGAGAGGGATGGAGAAAGGAAGGGAGAGATAGAGGGAGGAGAGATACAGGGAGGAGGGAGGAAAGAAGGGAGGAACGAGAGATAGAGGGAGGGAGAAAGGAGAGATAGAGGGAGGGAGGGAAGAAGAAAGGAGAGATAGATAGAGGGAGGAAGGGAGGAAGGAAAGAAGGAAAAGCTCTGAAGGTAAAATTCCTTTCCCAATTTATCAGCCTGCCTTTTCTCCGAATTCGGCAGAGCCAAGAGGCCGACCTTCCCCATAAAGATGCTACTGGCTTCCATGAACCAGGGAGATCTTCTGACCGACAGGAGAGCCAGCACTGCAATCAAATCGGGGCGGCATTCCAAAGTAATTAATTTGACCTGGATTACAAGCAACATTAGGAAGGGAGCCTGCTCTAAAAGCCATTCACCACTTTTGCCCAGAAAATACGAGCGGGACGATTATCTTTCAAACCCACAGCTCCATCGTTATAAATGAGCCGGCCGATGGGCGCCAAAAACATGGCTTATTCTGAATTGGTGGGTTTAATTTGAGATCTCCTCAAGCTTCCTCTACCGCCGGGGACGCACGGAGAATCAAAGAACAATAGCCATTTGTGTTCAAGTTACCATGCGGTAAGAAGCATCCTAGGGACGCGGTGGCTCAGGGGCTAAGATGCTGAGCTTGTCGATCACAAAGGCTGGCAGTTCGGCAGTTCGAATCCCTAGCGCCGCGTAACAGAGTGAGCTCCCGTGACTTGTCCCAGCTTCTGCCAACCGAGCAGTTCGAAAGCTTGTAAAAATGCAAGTAGAAAAATAGGAACCACCTTTGGTGGGAAGGGAACAGCGTTCCGTGCGCCTTCGGCATCGAGTCATGCTGGCCACATGACCACGGAGACGTCTTCGGAGAGCGCTGGCTCTTCAGCTTTGAAACAGAGATAAGCATTGCCCCCTAGAGCCGGGAACGAGTAGCGCCTATGTGTGAGAGGGGAACCTTCTGAAGATAAAGCCAAAACAGAGCCCCTCTCGGAGTTAATAAAAACCAAGCCACGGCAATGGGATGACCATGCAAACCTGACCATCGACGACCCAGGCTGGTTTTCGGGGGCATCCAGAAACCTATGTGGAAATGCTCCCTTCCCGGAAAGAAAAAGAAGAAAAGGAGGGAGGAAGAGAAAGAAAGAGAAGGAGAGAAGGTAGGAAGGAGAAGAAAGAGGGTAGGAGTAGGGAAGAGGTAAGGGAAGGAAGAAGGGGACGGAGAGGAGGAAGGAAGGAAGTAGAGAAGGAAGGGAGGGAGAAAAGAAAGAGAAAATAAGGTGAGATGTGGAGGAGAGGTAGGGGAAGAAGAAAGAGGTAAGGAGAGGTGGGTGGGAGGGAGAGAAAGAGAAGGAGAGGAGGGAGGAAGAGAGAAAAAGAGAAGGAGAGAGGGTAGGAAGGAGAAGAAAGAGGGTAGGAGTAGGGAAGAGGTAAGGGAAGGAAGAAGGGGATGGAGAGGAGGAAGGAAGGAAGTAGAGAAGGAAGGGAGGGAGAAAAGAAAAGAAAGAGAAAACAAGGTGGTGTCTTAGCAGGTGCGAAGGATGGTAAACAAAGCATTCCAGACTGTACCTTATAACCTTTCAAATGGATAATAATAATATAAGAATGGCAACGAAAAAGAATAACTATGTGAATGTATACCTATAACTGTATGTAAGAGAATAAATGACAGTAAAAATATAAAGCATAATATAGGTAAATAATATCTGGTCATAAGTAGCTAAGTATAAATAAATATAGAATAGTACATAAAAATGGATAACGAATAAGGAGATTATAGCAAGACAGAAATGTATAGAAGGGAAAACACTAACTGCAAAGAAACCGATTCGGAACTGCGGTATGATATACGATGGAACTTATTGTTCCTATGTTGCTTTTAAGTTACGTGTTTGTTTTTGTTGATGTGCTTATGTGTTTAAAATAAAAATTTATTAAAAATGGAAAATAAAAAGGAAATGCTCGCTTCCCCCGCCCCCCGGGTGAAGTTCTCCTGAAAGACACACACACACACACACACCCCAAAGGAGCAGCGGAGAACATGCTACGAAGCTCCTAACACGTCTCTGGAAGAAGTAGAGCACATCTTTGCAAGTTCATCTAGCTATAATCACTTATGATTGCACACAGTGGACACCAGGTAATAAAAGGAATATTTGCGCGCTTCCCACCCGGAGAGCCAAAAGGGGGTAGCAGCAATAACCAGGAATTAATTAAGACGGTGCTGTTTACTTGCTGGTATAAACGGGGCTTCGTTGCCATCACAATGGAGCTCCGGTAGCGGGGTTGCTAAAAACTACATCTTCCCCCTCCGGAGTCGTAAGCCGCGGAATATCACTAAATCTACGGAATATCACGGTCCACTCTGCTGTTTCTTGCTCCGAGATGTAATGTCCTTTTAGGACACGATGTCCTCCCAGATAAAGTCCAAACGACGGAGGAAACGCAAAACCATATACCAGTGATGGCAAACCATTTTGTCTTTGCGTGCCAAAAGTGTGCGCCCGTGTGCAACAGCGCCCGTGCGTGTGCCCACACCTGTTAGGAATATAATCTAACGGTTGGGTTGGCAATATATAAATCATACAGCAATGCTGTACCTGTTTCTTTAAATCATACTGTAAAATGTGACTGGTTGCTGTTTCCTCGATCGGCCATAAGAGGGAGCCAGAAGGACTGTTAGCTCTCTGTTTCCTTAGATGTTGGGCTAATCTGATCTGAGTGTTTTTGGAAGCTGGCTGTTAGAAAGTGCCATGTGCTATTGTAAGTTTTGCAACTGCTAGCAAACTACACCCCTAGTGCCACACCCCTCCTACACCCCATTTGACGCTAGCAGGACTCCCTGAAGCCTCCTGAAACCAAAAACGGGGTGTGGGGGCGCGTCACATTGCCCCACACTAACCCCCTGCCCCCCTTGCATGTGGGCAACCCCCCCCTTACGCATGTGCATGGCAGAGACCCAAAAATCAGCTGGCCAGTGGGAAGCACGTGCTGGGCGACAGCTTGCGTGCCCACAGAGAGGGCTCTATGTGCAGCCTGTGGCACGCGTGCCATAAGTTCACCATCACCGCCATAGACCAGTGGTTCCCAAACTTGGCAACTTTAAGACTTGTGGACTTCAACTCCCTCTGCTGGGAGTTGAAGTCCACAAGTCTTAAAGTTGCCAAGTTTGGGAACCACTGCCATAGACAGTACGGGTCGTCAAAGAGAAATGCACCAAAGTGAAGATGTTAAAAATGTATTTTAGAAGCACACATTTCCCCCAAAAAAACATTAAATCAAACAAATTCTTCCACCGATGAAATTTAAAACGAAAAGGACATTTGACTGATCGCGCTTGGTAAAATGAGCTCCACGTTTCGGGCGCTAGCAATAGCGCTTCGGTTTATATACCGCTTCATGGTGCTTCACATCCCCCCTCTAAGCAGTTTACAAAGCCAACCTCTTGATCCCCAATAATCTGGGTCCTTATTTTACTGACCTTGGGAAGAAGGATGGAAAGCTGAGTCAAACTTCAGGCGATCGGGATCAAACTCTTGGCAGTGGGCAGAATTAGCCTGCAATACTGCATTTTAACCACTGCGCAACTGTGGCTCTTAAAGATAGTGATTGCACTTGCTATATTTTGTATGTGACAAAAAAATAAATAAATCAAACGAATTTCTTCCACGGCTGAAACTTAAAACGAAAAGGACATTTGACTGATCGCGCTTGGTAAAATGAGCTCGGCGTTTCGGGCGCTAGCAACAGCGCTTCGGTTTATATACCGCTTCATGGTTCTTCACAGCCCCCTCTAAGAGGTTTACAAAGTCAACCTCTTGCCCCCAACAATCTGGATCCTCATTTTACTGACCTTGGGAAGAAGGATGGAAGGCTGAGTCAACCTTGAGCCGGCCGGGATCCAACTGCTAGCAGTGGGAAAGAGTTTAGCCTGCAATACTCATTCTAACCACCGCACCACCGTGGCTAAAACAGGCCTCCCTACCCTAAAAGCCACTCTAAGCTGCTATAATTAAGTCCAGTCCCTGCTGTTTTACCAAATCTTATACCAGATACAAACGCCGTCCATGGACTGTAAATCTAGAAGGAAGGAATAGCAATAGCAATAGCAGTTACGACTTATATACCGCTTCATAGGGCTTTCAGCCCTCTCTAAGCGGTTTACAGAGTCAGCATATCGCCCCCAACAACAATCCGGGTCCTCATTTCACCCACCTCGGAAGGATGGAAGGCTGAGTCAACCTTGAGCCGGTGAGATTTGAACAGCCGAACTGCAGAACTGCAGTCAGCTGAAGTAGCCTGCAGTGCTGCATTTAACCACTGCACCACCTCGGCCAGGACCTTGGATCAGGCTACCTGGTTTATGGGTGAAGCCAATCAGATGCCACCATCACAAATGCCACCTGTCCTTTTCCAAGCTGTTTCCACGTAAAAGGTAGCAAACTTCTTATGAATATTTTTTTTTAAAAAAATTGACCATCAGATCTTTTGTGCGTCACATAAAATTTGCTTTTAAGATGCTTCAGACATTCTTCTAGGGGATTTGGAAATAAAGTTCAAATACAGGCATTCAGTCGCCCCTTAAAAGAGAATAAAACATGACAGACCAATGGAGATCTTGGTATTTAAAGAAGTGGAATTGGACAGTGTCTGGGAAGAGCGTGGAAGTTGCAATTTCCCAAAGTTCTTTCTCTCTCTTTTGTTTTTAACCCTTTGCAATTATCGGACCTGTCAAATCAAAACTTCCTCTTAATTTTAATGTCCCGCTTTCTGACATTTAAACTAACCGTGTCCGGGATGAACAGGCAACGGGGAAAAAGCAGAGGTTTTATTTTGGATCGTAATATTATCCCTGCCAATTAGTGCACAAAAGATGAACAATTTGTATTGCAAACCAGAAATGAAATGCTTGGGTAGGTGGTGGGAAATCGTTACCTTCCCATTGAAGCATGAATCACGCCCAGCCCAGGGAAGATCGACATAACCCAACCCGCCTTTTCCCAACTTAAGAAAAAAAGCAGAGATAGGCTATTGCTTGGCCTTCTGACCAGGTTTCTAGAGCTGAGTGAGGATCTGATATGAAGAACGTTGTCTTTCTGTCTCGCCTAGGACACTTAGTCTTGTTCTCAAAACTTCCAGGAGGACAATTAACCCACTTAGAGATGCAAAGCCCTTTTACCTGGTGGAGATGGCAGCGTTCTGCTCTGTCAGGATTAGCTCCCGTTGCTGGAGGCCAATGATGTGCCTGGAGAAGTCATCCGGACTCCTGAAAAATTGGAAGAGAGGGCAAAGGGTTAAAAAAAAAAGCACCTTCTTCTTTTATCAGAAAGGCCTGCACAAGGAGGGGGATGCAAAAATGACAGTTATAAGATAAACAATTTGGGTTATGGATGCATGGATGCATGGATAAATGCATGGGAGGGAGGGTTAGGATTAGGGTTGGGGGAAGGAAGGAAGGAAGGAAGGTAAAGGAGGGAGGGAAGAAGGGAGGGAGGGATGAAGGAAGGAAGGAAAAGGAGGAAGGGTGGAAAGAGGGAAGGTAAAAGAGGGAAGGAAGAAGGGAGGGAAGGATGAAGGAAGGCAAAAAGAGGGAGGGTGGAAAGGGAAGGTAAAGGAGGGAGGGAAGAAGGAAGGAAGGAAAAGGAGGGAGAGTTGAAAGAGGGAAGGTAAAAGAGGGAGGGAAGAAGGGAGTGAGTGAGGGATGAAGGAAGGAAGGAAAAGGAGGGAGAGTTGAAAGAGGGAAGGTAAAGGAGGGAGGGAAGAAGGGAGGGAGGGACAAAGGAAGGGAAAAGGAGGGAGGGTGGAAAGGGAAGGTAAAGGAGGGAGGGAAGAAGGGAGGGACGAAGGAAGGAAGGAAAAGGAGGGAGGGTGGAAAGAGGCAAGTTAAAGGAAGGAGAGATTGAGGGATGAAGGAAGGAAGGAGAGATGGAGAGTATGAGGGAGGGAGGGAGGAAAAAGTGAGAGATATGGAAGGAAAGCATGAAAGAGGGAGGGAAGGAGGAATGAGAAAGTAGATAGGTGGGTGGGTGAATAGGAAGGAATTGAGTGAGAGATGAAGGAAGGAAAGTATGAAGAGGGAGGGAGGGAGGAGGGAAGGAGATAGAAATGAGAAGGTAGGTGGGAGAAAGGGAGAGAAGGAAGGAAGGAAGGATTTCCCAAACAGAGAGGAACAACCACTTCAAAACTCTTGTTTATTGTTCGTTTTTTCCAAAGACTCTCCGCCAATTGCTTGGCAAATCCATAGCTCATTAAGGAAGACTGTTGACTCTGCTTGCAAACACTGGGGGGGGGGGGAGGGGGAGAAGAGCTTCTAATTGTTTTACAACTAATTGCTTCCCATCAGATAGGAAGAGACCGGAATTGCCTTATCAAATGCCAGCCACGCATGGAACAAACATGCTTCCATGATGCTCCTTTTTGTCGAGCGGATGCGCCATCTCCCCCTCGGTGGCGCAGACAAAGCCTCCCACTTCATATCAGCCGTGTCGGCTATTGATAGCTGACATTCCCGCGAAGGAAGCCGATTATCTGATCTGATATTTGTAAATAGGCAGGTTGTAAACAAGCCGCTTGCCAGAATCCCCCGCAGGCCAAGAACCAGACAGACAATTAAAAGGGAACGGAGGACGGGTTTTATTTTATTCCTATCGTATCATCCGGAAAAAAGTAAACAAAAGTTAACCCGGCTAAAGATTTCAGCCGGCGAGAAAAAGGCGGCTTTGGTTCCCGCAGGCTCCGGGAAATTCCGCCGGGCCCAAATTATCCTCGCCTCTCCCCACTGCAAAGGGGGAGGGAGGGGGTGTTGAGGCTCGCAGCCCCAAAGCAGAAGTCTTTTCATACCCGGTGCAGCACTGCCCTCTGTTGAACCGAAGGCTGCCCAGGATTCCCGCAGAAGCTTTCGGCCTCATTGACGGATACAGCTAGTTCTCGACTTACAACAGTTCATTTAATGACTGTCCCAAAGTAACCAGGGGACTGAAAGGAAGGGACTTACGGCTGCTAGAAGACTAGAAGACCTCTGAAGTCCCTTTTAGCACTATGATTCTATGACCGAGGAGGGGGTTGGACTAGAAGACCTCCTAGGTCCCTTCTAGCACTATAATTCTATGACTGAGGAGGGAGTTAGACTAGAAGACCTCTGAAGTCCCTTCTAGCACTATAATTCTATGACCGAGGAGGGGGTTAGACTAGAAGACCTCCAAGGTCCCTTCTAGCACTATGATTCTATGACCGAACAGGGGGTTGGACTAGAAGACCTCCGAGGTCCCTTCTAGCACTATGATTCTATGACTGAGCAGAGGGTTAGACTAGAAGACCTCTGAAGTCCCTTCTAGCACTATGATTCTATGACCGAGCAGAGGGTTAGACTAGAAGACCTCTGAAGTCCCTTCTAGCACTATAATTCTATGACCGAGGAGGGAGTTAGACTAGAAGACCTCTGGTCCCTTCTAGCACTATGATTCTATGACCGAGCTGGGGGTTGGATTAGAAGACCTCCAAGGTCCCTTCTAGCACTATGATTCTATGACCAAGCAGGGGGTTGGACTAGAAAACCTCCGAGGTCCCTTCTAGCACTATGATTCTATGACCAAGCAGGGGGTTGGACTAGAAGACCTCCGAGGTCCCTTCTAGCACTATAATTCGATGACTGAGGACGGGGTTAGACTAGAACTGTGATGGTGACCCAATGGCATGCGTGCCACAGGAGGCACATGGAGCTCTATATGGTGGAACGCCAGCCGTCAGCTCCGGTGCGCGCCAGCTGATTATTCACATTTCCGAAGGGCCAGGAGTGGCCATTTTCACCCTCCCCAGGCTCTGGAGGCTTTCTTGAAGCCTGGGGAGGGCGAAAAACACCCCCAACGAGCCAACCAGAAGTTCGGAAACAATCCGTTTCCAGCTTCCAGGGGGTATCTGGGGGGGTATTTTTGCCCTCCCCAGGCTTCAAGAAAGCCTCCGGAGCCTGGGGAGGGGTCGTGTGCGCATGTGCAGTTAGGGAGGGAGATTGAGTCGGCGCACGTGCACGCAATTTTGCCACGCCATAAGCCAAAGGCTGGCCATCCCTGGAATTGGGGGGGTTGGGAGTAGAAGACCCTTCCAACATATGACAAAGGGGTCCCTTTCTTTCCTACTCGTGTGGCTGCCTCTGAAATAAACCCCTCTGCCCTCCTTCCCGTGGCGATAGGAGCCAATTAACATTTGACGTAGATGCTCCGATCCTTTAGCCACTTTAGCCTTTTCTCTCTCTTTTTCTTTTTTAACAAGATGAACCCAGATAATCAATTGCTGACCGTTAGACATCAGAAGCATAAAATGGAAACGTATATGATTAACCGAGGAAACCTAATAGATATCACGCAGTTTTAGAGAGGCTTATTAAAAAAAAAAAAAAAGGTTAGAGGGATTTAATTGCCTGCATCTAATTCCATTCCTTCAAGGGTCAGCCGTAGTAGAATTCAAGCCCAGCTAATTAAAATTAGCCAAAGGCTCACCAGGAGGACAGGAGGACAAGCTAATATAGCATATTTCCCACGCAAGGGGGGGGGGGGGGAAGAAGTTTTCAGATAACTTGTTCTGTAAAATAGACATACTCATGCAGAGGTTTTAAAAGGACAGGCCCCAAAAATTGAGAACGTGAAGATTTGCACCCCAGCGCCGTAAATATCATATATGGCTTGTCTGATTTTCGTGCAGAGTGTGGGGAAAAAACCAAGCCAAGTTTGGTTTACTAAATAAATCTTCTTCAACAAGCAGGGTGTGCGACTGAGGCTATAAATATGAAAAGGAACACCGGCCGCGTTAAGGAGACATATTTGGTTTTATTTTCACCTGTTTGGTCTTCTGCAGGAGGATTGAAATTTCTGGAGGTCCAACAATAGAATACAATAGAATAGAATAACAGAGTTGGAAGGGACCTTGGAGGTCTTCTAGTCCAACCCCCTGCCTAGGCAGGAAACCCTACACCACTCAGACAAATGGTTATACAATCTCTTCTTAAAGACTTCCAGTGTTGAAGCATCCACAACTTCTGGAGGCAAGTTGTTCCACTGATTCATTGTTCTAACTGTCAGGAAATTCCTCCTTAGTTCTAAGTTGCTTCTCTCCCTGATTAGTTTCCACCCATTGCTTCTTGTTCTGCACTCAGGTGCTTTGGAGAATAGCTTGACTCCCTCTTCTTTGTGGCAGCCCCTGAGATATTGGAAGACTGCTATCATGTCTCCCCTAGTCCTTCTTTCTATTAAACTAGACATACCCAGTTCCTGCAACCGTTCTTCAGATGTTTAAGTCTCCAGTCCCCTAATCATCTTTGTTGCTCTTCTCTGCACTCTTTCGAGAGTCTCCACATCTTGTTTACATCATGGTGACCAAAACTGGATGCCGTACTCCAAGTGTGGCCTTACCAAGGCCTTATAAACTGGTATTAACCCTTCACGTGATCTTGATTGTCTCCCTCTGTTGATGCAGCCTAGAACTGTGTTGGCTTTTTTGGCAGCTGCTGCATACGGCTGGCTCCTATTTAAACGGTTGTCCACTAGGACTCCAAGATCCTTCTCAGAGTTACTACTATTGAGCGAGGTACCACCTATACTGTACCTGTGCATTTTGTTTTTCATGCCTATATGTAGAACCTGACTTTTTTCACCACCGAATTTCATTTTCTTAGATAGTGCCCAATGTTCAAGTTTGTCAAGATCCTTCTGTATCTTAAGCCTGTCTTCTGGAGTGTTGGCTATTCCTGCCAGCTTGGTGTCATCTGCAAATTTGATGAATCCCCCATTTATCCCTTCATCCAAATCACTGATGAAGATGTTGAAGTGTACTGGGCCTAAAACAGAACCTTTTAAGCTTACTCCAAAGTGGACTTTCTGAGGAGATTTCGTTTCTTGGACTTCCGGTTAAAATCAAAGAACGTGGCATTTAATAAAAAAGATATTAATAAAAAAAAAGATTCATGTATAAATATAAGGGACAATAAATTCGCTGTTTCCCTGCTTGGACTGAGCCAATGAATCATAAGCACACAAAACATTTTTCTCCATCAATAATAGCACTCCTGACAAAGATGCTTCTTCCTTATTATGGGGGGCAAGCAACATTTAGATTACAGGGGGAAAGATTAGGTCTCTATGTTCCCATTAGCCTATCATTAGTTTCAGGCAGGGAAAATACATAAATCATACTTAAGCAAAGCTCTCAACAGATCCTTTGAAGTATGGCTAATTCGAAGCGCTGTCATTTAAAAATGATGCTGAAATTTTTAAAAACCACTCCAAGTGACATGTTGACTTCATGGCAGGAAGCCCCCGGATGGCTGTTGCGCTTTTGGCCTGTAAAATCCTGGCTCAGATTTCACTCTGGAATCACGGCTGCACCCTGGGATTCATTCTCCACCTCCCAGGCGAGGGTGCTACTAAACCAGAGTATTTGCAAGGCTGTTGTGTTCTGTTCCCCCCTCCTTCGCTCATTAACAGACGACAGGCAGACAAACTTAAAAGGAACTCACTTTATCAGTCCTCGGCTCAAACTGGCTGCGAGCCCAAAAATAAACACAAACAAAGTCTCTGACGAGGAGATAACAGAATGCAAAACAAAACTCTTACAAAACAATTCACTTCTTCAAGTGTCTCCTTGAATCAGGGTTACAGAAAGTAAATCACTTCTCCAAGGGTCTCTCACAAACAAACATGACCGATGAATGCTGAACGAATGGATGAACGTTGACTCCTGCAACCAGGGCGTGGCACCATCTGTCCTTTTATCACCAAAAGACGCCACTAACGAGCCCCAGCTGCATTGTTAATCTTGCATCCCGAAAAGACTCACAGGAGACTTCTGCTGAGTCGCAACACTGTTGTAAGGTTTAATTGGGGGGGGGGGGTGTCCCAATGCACACGAAACGTTGAGCCGCCGTGTGCTTCGTTTCGGAATGCGGTGCAGATGCACCCGGGGTTGGTGTGTTGAAGGGCCAGTCAACAGAGTTGGAAGGGAACTTGGAGGTCATCTAGTCCAACCCCCTGCTCAGGCAGGCAGACCTGTACTAGGGATTCGAACCGCTGAACCGCCAACCTTTCTGATGGACGAGCTCAAGTGTCTCAGCCACTGACTGCAGTTAAAAGGCATGGTTCAACGCATGGAACATTGAAAACCGATGGGACCGTTGTGTTATACGTAGATAACTTGCCAATAAAGGAGAATATTTGTAGCTCGGGGTTGAAATGAGGGGGTCATTGGTGCTCTCTGAGCTTGGTGGCTTTCTTGCAGACGTTTCATGGCCCAACTCGGGAACATCATCAGTGCTAGAAGGGAGTGTTGTTTGACAGCAAAACAGCGCACTCTCCTAGCACTGATGATGTTCCCTAGTTGGAGCCATGAAACGTTTGCAAGGAAACAAGCGAGCTCAGAGAGTAGAAAACCTAATGCAGCAATAATGAAATGACATTTATAAAAATAAATCCAGTAGAGAATAAATGGCTTTTCGTGGGTTTAAGGAAATAATTATTGGAGTTGACATACAATAACTGTTTGCGTAGTAATAAAGACTCTAAAATAGTCTCTTCAGTGCAGCTCCCCATATTTCAAACTAAAGCGGTGGTGGTAGGAGTTAACGCCACACAGTAAACAATCAAAGAATTACCAACTCAGTAAAACCACAGCCTACTCAAGGACCACCAAGAACTGTCCCCCTAATGTTGGCCATAAGCTGAGGACTACCTGTAAATCCGTTCTCTGGTGCCTCTTTTCCCCCTACTCAGGGGTTTTTATAACCTGCCCTCAGCAGCCAACCTGCTGGCTCCATCCAAGCATCTCTGCTTCTTAGAATAGGAAGTTCTTCCCCAGAGACTCGGGATTTTCTCCCTTATAACTGTACCTATCAAAGTCATAATTAAGGGGCTGTTCTTGGCATAGGAAGCTGGTATCTTGGCTTTAGGTAGTATGTTAAAAAAGAAAGAAAAGAGGATTTCTGGATTGTTCAGCCACGCCGCCCGCAGCATGGATGGGTCTGCTCACAAGCATACCAACTAGTGACTCAAAAGACGCAGCTGATGTCAGTGTCTTAACAGCCCCCACCCTCCCCCTAAAAAAAAATATCACAGTCACGATACGGTAAATCTGAATCTAGAATCTCCCAACCGTTATAAATCAATGGCTGGGATGCAATTATGCAAAAGGCTGAACTTTTTATTTTCACTGGGACCTATAAATTATTTTGGGGATAACAACCGGCGTTTTAATTTCAAATGCAAATAGGAAAAGAGGCATCGGAGCTCTAGAAGAAGATTGGAAACAGTGAAGGAAGGGGTGTTGGGGTTTTTTTTTTTTAAAAAAAATAGTAACCTAGGTAACCTTGAAGAAGATTTTCACAAAATCCAGGAGAAATTTATCTATCTATCTATGATAGATAGATAGATAGATAGATAGATAGATAGATAGATAGATAGATAGATAGATAGATGATAGATAGATAGATAGAAAGAAAGATAGATAGATAGATAGATGATAGATGATAGATAGATAGATAGATAGATAGATAGACAGACAGACAGACAGACAGACAGATGATAGGGAGGTAGATAGATAGATGATAGGGAGGGAGGGAGGGAGGGAGGGAGGGGGAGAGAGAGAGAGAGGAAGAAGGAAGGAAATAGAGGTTAATGATAGATAGATAGATAGATAGATAGATAGATAGATAGATAGATAGATAGATAGATAAAGATATAAAGATAGAATGGATGGAGGGATGGATGGATAGAATGGACTGATAGAATGGACAGGCAGGCAGGCGGGCAGGCGGGCAGGCAGGCAGGCAGGCAGGCAGGCAGACAGACAGATCGATAGATGATAGACAGACAGACAGACAGATAGAGAAATGGAGAGATCGGAGATGATAGATAGATATGTTGTTACTGTAGACAGACAGACAGAAGAGACATATAGCACATATAAATAGGAGAGAGAGAGAGATCTCAAAATGACAAATTTAGGATGATAGCAGATTACAGGAATGAATATTACTTTATTGTTCAGCATGGTCTCAAATATATTGTAAATCATGTTTCGAGTAGATTTATTCATTTGATTAGTTTCCACCCATTGCTTCTTGTCCTGCCATCAGGTTCTTTGGAGAATAGCTTGACTGCCTCTTCTTTGTGGCAATCCCTGAGATATTGGAAGGCTGCTATTGTGTCTCCCCTGGTCCTTCTTTTCATTAAACTAGACATATCCAACTGTTCTTCATATGTTTTAGCCTCCAGTCCCCTAATCCTCTTTGTTGCTCTTCTCTGCACTCTTTCCAGATTCTTATTTACTTCATGGTGACCAAAACTGGATGCACACAAGTTGTCTACACACGGGCACGCACACACACACACACACACACACACACACACAGAGACAGACAGACAGAGGGAGAGGGAGAGAGACAGAGGGAGAGAGAGAGACAGACACCCACAGACACACAGACATACACAGAGAGACAGACAGACATAGACAGAGGGAGGGACAGAGGGAGAGAGACAGACAGACACACACAGACAGAGACAGACAGAAAGAGACAGAGACAGACAGACAGAGGGAGAGAAAGACAGATACACACAGACACACACAGACACACATAGAGAGACAGACAGACAGACAGACAGACACATACATACACACAGAGCAATCTTCCATCTTGATTCTCACTTTCTCGTGAAGCTTCCCGCAAACTCATCTTAAGAACTTTTTGGGGGGGGGGGGAAATGAATTTTACGCCTCCCCAGACACATGTAAACAAAATGAAGAAATGTCAGATTTACAGCCGTTGCCTCTTCTGTAGCTCAAGAGGGATTAAGAGGAGCTTCAAAGCAGCCCGAGATCCAATTAAAACGCTGTGGCCACCCCAGGGGTGCGGGAAGCGTCTCCTGATTAGCGGGACGGCCTCTTTGAACTGTTTCGCTAGGGGAGGAAGAGGCTTTCTGGACTTCAAATGAATACAAGCCCGGCTCCCGGAAAGGAAGGCTTGATCGTTTCCTAGGGTTACACGCTTCCATTGAAGGAGGACACAACTGTTAATGCCTCCGTCCATGCGGAGCTTCAGAACTCAGGGCCAAAACAGAGGTGAGAGTCAGAGGTGAAGGACCTGCCCTCCAGATGCCACCTTTGACTTCCAAAGAAAGACCTTTCCTTCCTTCCCTCATCCATCCTCTCTTTCCTCTTTTCCTTCCTGTCTCCCTCCCTCCTTCCTTGACTTTTCCTTTCTTCCCATTTTTCCTTCCTTCCTACTTCCTTCCCTCATCCATCCATCCTTTCTTCCTCTTTTGCTTCCTTCCTCCCTCCCTCTCCCGCCTGCCTTCTTACTTTTCCTTCTCCTCTCCTTCATCCCCTTTCCTTCCTTCTTTCTCTTTTCCTTTCTCCTTTCCTCCCCCTTCCTTCCTTCCTCTTTTCCTTCCTCTTTCCTCCTCCTCTCCCTTTTCCTTCCTTCCTGTTCTCTTTTCCTTCCTTCCTCCGTCCTCAACCCATCCTTCCTTTCTTCTTTCCTCTTTTCCTTCCTTTCTCCCTCTCCCTCCTTCTTTGATTTTTCCTTCCTTCTTCCCTTTCTTTTCTTTCTTCCCATTCTTTTTTCCTTCCTTCCTTCCTCCATTCATCCTTCCTTTCTTCCTCTTTTCCTTACTCCGTCCCTCTCTCCCTCCCTCCTTCTCTGACTTTTCTTTCCTTCCACCTTCCTTCCTTCCTTCTTTCCTCCATCCCTCTTCCTTCCTTTTCTTTCCTTCTTCCTTCCTTCTCTCCTCCATCCCCTTTCCTCCTTTCTTTTTCTTTTCCTTCCTCCTTCCCTCTCTGTCCTTCCTTCTTCCCTTCTTCTCTTTTCCTTCCTCTTCCTCCTTTCCCTCTTCTTTCCTTCCTTCCTTCCTTCCTTCCTTCCCTCTCTCCCTCTTCTAGGATATATAGTGCACAAACAAGAAACTGACTTGAATACGATTGAAAAAAAGAAAAGAAAACCATGTTTTATATTAAAACTCAATTATAATCTGATTCTTCACAGGACATTACAACCTAAACAGATATAAGTAGAATATTACACTTCTTATTACTCATCAAGCACAGTCATGTGTGACATCATCTTATAGGTCAAAAAATGAATTGTTGTAATAAATGTTGGCTCTACTTCATGCTACTATAATTACGTTCATCAATAAGATACAAATTACTCATTGCTTTTTCACAGCAAACATAATTACCCTTTGAAATGAAAAATTTTGAACTCAAGCTTACATATTTTAGCTACTTCTGCAGGGCAATTACAATTAACGCGTAAACTACATTTTCTGAAATGGAACAAAATATAGCTTTCTCCGTTAGGGCAACTGGTTTGGGTTTTGTTTTTTTTCAATTTATTTATCATTTCTTGGGCCCAATTCTCACATGTACACAAGAAATAAAACCCAAGACAAAAACCACAGACGAACCAGACCAAAGATAAAAAACTTGCTGGAAGAAATATGATGCCTAAAGGAAGTTTGCAACGCTTTGTCTGATGTTATGAATTAAGGGGCTAAATAGAGTAATAGGTAGGTGGAACATAATATTATTAAAACTTTAAGGTAATTAATTAGAGAGACATCCCTGGCCTGTGCAAAACTGCATTGATGCATTAAACCTAAATTATGCAATATGCATTTCATCCTTTAAGTCATGTGTCCTACCCCTACCCTAAACTAGGGTTTCCTGAAGGAGTCAACATCAACCCTCAAGGGGTCAATCCAAGGTCTTGATCTATGGCTCGGGGTCAAAAGGAGGTCAGCAAATGACTATGGGGTCAACCCCTGTAAGAAAATGACCAAGTTCAGTGGGCATCGTGAAGATGCAGATAACAGAAATGTTTCCTCTGTACCAAGAGAAGAGAATATTCAGAGTGAACTGTGGTTGCTGTCCTTGGTGCTGAACTTGGTGGTTTTTCCTGCTGATGTTTCGTGACCCAACTAGGTAACATCATCAGTGCTAGAAGGGAGTGGGAGTTGCAGAGAGGAGGAGGAGGAGGAGGATTATGGGCTCCTTGGTGCTCTCTGAGCTTGGCTGTTTTTCTTGCAGACATTTCATTACCCAACTAGGTAACACCATCAGTGCTAGAAGGGAGTGGGATTTCATCATCATAGAACGGATGATGTTACCTACCGTAGTTGGGTGGTGAAATGTCACCAAGGAAACCACCAAGCTCAGAGAGCACCAAGGACCCCACAGTCCCTCCTCCTCCGTCCCTCCTCCTCAATTCCACTCCCTTCTAGCACTGATGATGTTACCTAGTGGGTTCATGAGATGTCACCAAGGAAACCACCAAGCTCAGAGAGCACCAAGGACCCCACAGTCCCTCCTCCTCCTCCTCCGTCCCTCCTCCTCAATTCCACTCCCTTCTAGCACTGATGATGTTACCTAGTGGGGTCATGAGATGTCACCAAGGAAACCACCAAGCTCAGAGAGCACCAAGGACTCCAAATGCCTCCTCTGTATGTAACAGAGAGTCTTCGTTCTAAGGTTTTGTTCACAGAAGATGCCAGAGGTGGCACAGTGGTTAAATGCAGCACTGCAGGCTACTTCAGCTGACTGCAGTTCTGCAGTTCGGCTGTTCAAATCTCACCGGCTCAAAGGTTGACTCAGCCTTCCATCCTTCCGAGGTGGGTGAAATGAGGACCCGGATTGTTGTTGGGGGCAATATGCTGACTCTGTAAATCGCTTAGAGAGGGCTGAAAGCCCTATGAAGCGGTATATAAGTCTAACTGCTATTGCTATTGCCGGATGCAATGAAAATTTGAGTTCATTCATCCAGTCAAAAGCCTCTTCTGCCCTTTTGCTTGCTGGTAGCTTATCCTGCTGAGTGAGCTCAACCACTGATTTGCAAACCATAGTTTATTGCTCACTACGGTGGGTCAACTCAACCACCGGGCTTGTTTAACAAACCAAGATTGGATATACTAAGAGTGACAGGTTGGCGCAGGTAATCCTCAACATACAAACAGTTCATTTAACGACGCTTCAGAGTCACAAGTGCACTGAAAAAAAGGAACTTCTAACCGTTGTTCACACTAACCACCGCAGCTCCACCTGGGCAGAATTCAGACGCTTGTATAAATACTGACTCGTATTTATGACGGGTTGCAGTCTTGTGACTGCCTTTTGCGACCTTCTGACAAGCAAAGGGCCGGGGGGGGGGGGGAACCCAGGCGCACTTAACAACCGTGTCACTGATTTAAAAACTGCAGTGATTCACTTAACAACCGTGGCAAGAAAGGTCGTGAAAGCAGAGCTGGCATCCTTCAACGCCCGTTTTTAGCTGGCAAAAACTCACTTCGCAGATGTGTCCCTTAGCAACGTAAATTTGCAGCTCGGTTGTGGTCGTAAGTCAGGGAGTACCTGTGTAAGTCCATCTCTAATAGGTGTAAAAGATTTGGAAGGATGAATGCCAGTCAGGTTTAACCGAAGTCTGTGAAAATTCCTATTAATTGCCATTTTAAAAAACTAGGCTGGGTCAAGACTCTTAATAAAGAAGGAAAAATATGTACATTAGACGCAGACACATAACTTGTCCCCTGCACCCCGTCCTCCTGCAATCACATTATACCCCCAAAGGAGACAGTGGAGAGGATTTCATTAATAAATTTATCCCCCCCCCCTCTCATTTCCAATAGCGTGGAGGGGGAAAAAATGTATGCAAATCCGTTTGTAATTAGGTTTAAAAATTCCATTTCATGGGATAATCAGACTTCAAAAAACTCAATTTTAGTTTTAATCAGATTTTAACAAGGATATTAACTCCATTCCGTTCATGAGAAGAGAGAGAAGTGGCGAATTCAACGCAAATGTATTCAAGCTTAGCCTTAGGAGATAATTAAATAAAATTAATTTGGCAAGAATTGTCTGTAAATGGGAGGCATTCCAGATAGCGGAGGCGCGCTTCCGAAAGAAAACAAACGGGGGTCCTCATTTCCATACCAACGGATACAAAGCTTATTGTTCGGGCAGGAAAAAAAGGGATCATCGCAATCCTCCTACGGAAGGGAGAACTATGGGGAGCCCTGGAGCTGCTTCCAGAGGGCACCGTCTTCGAGAGGAGGGAAGCTGGCATCGCCTGCCCCCTTCGGATAAGCTTCTTAAAAAGTCACCCAGGAAACAAGGGTGTGAAATGCAAGGGACAAAAAAACCCCACTCAAAAGGATCTTGAAGCGATCCTGACGAGAAGCCAAGCGAGGCTTAGAGAGAGGGGCACAAGACACTGGAGGAGAAAGGGAGAAGGAGGTTTGGGTTTCCAAAAGACCAGGGGGAGGGAGGGACAATAACAATAGCAATAGCAGTTAGGCTTATATACCGCTTCATAGGGCTTTCAGCCCTCTCTAAGCGGTTTACAGAGTCAGCATATCGTCCCCACAGTCTGGGTCCTCATTTCACCCACCTCGGAAGGATGGAAGGCTGAGTCAACCTTGAGCCGGTGAGATTAGAACCGCTGAACTGCAGATAGCAGTCAGCTGAAGTGGCCTTCAGTACTGCACCCTAACCACTGCGCCACCTCGGCTCTTGGACAAAATGGATGGAAACTGATCAAGGAGAAAAGCAACTTGGAATTCAGGAGAAACTTTCCTGTCGGTGAGGACAATCAACCAGTGGGACAGAAGTTGCCTTCAGAAGCTGTTGGGGCTCCATCCCTGGAGGTTTTTAAGAAGAGATTGGCTAGTCATTTGTCTAAAAGGGCTTAGGGTCTCCTGCTTGAGCAGAGGGTTGGAATAGAAGACTTCCAAGGTCCCTTCCAGCTCTATTCTGAGGGATGGATTGATGGATAGATGGATAGATGATGGATGGATGGATGGATGGATGGATGGATAGGCAGATAGAAACTAATCAAGGAGAGAAGCAACTTGGAATTCAGGAGAAACTTCCTGACGGTGAGGACAATCAACCAGTGGGACAGAAGTTGCGTTCAGAAGCTGTGGGGGCTCCATCCCTGGAGGTTTTTAAGAAGAGATTGGATAGTCATTTGTCTAAAAGGGCATAGGGTCTCCTGCTTGAGCAGAGGGTTGGAATAGAAGACCTCCAAGGTCCCTTCCAGCTCTATTCTGAGGGATGGATAGATAGATAGATGGATGGATGGATGGATGGATGGATGGATGGATGGATGGATGGATGGATGGACGGACGGATAGAAACTAATCAAGGAGAGAAGCAACTTGGAATTCAGGAGAAACTTTCCTGTCGGTGAGGACAATCAACCAGTGGAACAGAAGTTGCCTTCAGAAGCTGTGGGGGCTCCATCACTGGAGGTTTTTAAGAAGAGATTGGATAGTCATTTGTCTAAAAGGGCTTAGGGTCTCCTGCTTGAGCAGGGGGTTGGAATAGAAGACCTCCAAGTTCCCTTCCAGCTCTATTCTGAAGGATGGATGGATGGATGGATGGATGGATGGATGGATGGATAGAAACTAATCAAGGAGAGAAGCAACTTGGAATTCAGGAGAAACTTCCTGATGGTGAAGACAATCAACCAGTGGAACAGAAGTTGCCTTCAGAAGCTGTGGGGGCTCCATCACTGGAGGTTTTTAAGAAGAGATTGGATAGTCATTTGTCTAAAAGAGCATAGGGTCTCCTGCTTGAGCAGAGGGTTGGAATAGAAGACCTCCAAGGTCCCTTCCAGCTCTATTCTGAGGGATGGATAGATGGATGGATGGATGGATAGAAACTAATCAAGGAGAGAAGCAACCTGGAATTCAGGAGAAACTTCCTGTCGGTGAGGACAATCAACCAGTGGAACAGAAGTTGCCTTCAGAAGCTGTGGGGGCTCCATCACTGGAGGTTTTTAAGAAGAGATTGGATAGTCATTTGTCTAAAAGAGCATAGGGTCTCCTGCTTGAGCAGAGGGTTGGAATAGAAGACCTCCAAGGTCCCTTCCAGCTCTATTCTGAGGAATGGATAGATGGATAGATCGATGGATGGATGGATGGATAGAAACTAATCAAGGAGAGAAGCAACTTGGAATTCAGGAGAAACTTCCTGACGGTGAGGACAATCAACCAGTGGGACAGAAGTTGCCTTCAGAAGCTGTTGGGGCTCCATCCCTGGAGGCTTTTAAGAAGAGATTGGATAGTCATTTGTCTAAAAGGACATAGGGTCTCCTGCTTGAGAAGAAGGTTGGAATAGAACACCTCCAAGGTCCCTTCCAGCTCTATTCTGATAGAGGGATGGGTGGATGGAACTGATCAAGGAGAGAACCCATCTGGGATTAAGGAGAAACTTCCTAACAGTGAGGTCAATTAATCAGTGGCCTCCAGAAGCTATGGGTGCTCCATCACTGGAGGTTTTTAAGAAGAGACTGGACAGCCACTTGTCTGAAATGGCCTAGGGTTTCCTGCTTGAGCAGGGGGTTAGACTAGAAGAGCTCCCGGGTGCCCTCCAGCTCTGTTCTGATCGATTGAACCCTGCCGCTTCGATCAATGTAGACCTTTTGCCAGCCATCGCCAGTTTTGGATCCTGGCCAGTGGAAAACCACTAATACAAGTTTCTAAGCTGTGCAGCATGGGAGCTGGTCCAACCTAACAGGAGGAGGCCATGCTGGGAAATGCCCATCCAGATGTCTCCCTGGCTGTGAGCAAAAAAAAGAAAAATAACTTAAATGCTTCTACTAAGCCAACTCCAGTTGACAAAATATGCAAGCTTCCAAGTTCTCGCCCGCTACCCATCCGGATAGATGCCTTCCTCTGCTCCATTAAACGATGAAATTCAATGGAAACGCAGCCGCCGCCTGTGTTTAAACTTGTGAGAACTCAGCCGGCTGCCCAAATCTATTCGCATTTGTGCAGGAAACACAACCAGAGCTAGCCAACCGGACCACTAAGGGGCTAGAGAGTAAATATGGAAGCTTAAAAACCGGTCTTCCGAGCAATTAAATTAAACAAAAAGAATATCATGACTTACATCGCACCCGTTCCTAGCTCGTTCTCAAGAAGAGAAGCAAATAAAGTGTTTAAGCTGGATTTTGTCCCCCAGTGCGGTAGCTGAGGGGGGAGGGGGTGGAGAGGGACCAAGTTCTTGTCCTTCAAGGCGTTTTTAAGGGGATCGTTTTTGAAGAAACAGAAAACAAATATGGCCTAGGTTGCTTTTAAGTCTTCAACCTCTTGAATTAAGTGTATGTATGTATGTATGTGTGTGTGTGTGTACACACACACACACACACACACACACACGGTCAATCTTGCCTGTCCTAAAATCATAGGAGGTAAATTGACTATGTCTTCTTTATTTTATATTTCAGGGATTTTGGGGGGGGGGGTGAGAAAGAGGTGAGATAGATAGATAGGTAGGTAGGTAGGTGGGTGGGTGGGTGGGTGGATGAATGAGAAAGAGATGATAGGTGAGATAGATAGATAGGTAGGTAGGTAGGTAGGTAGGTAGGTAGGTAGGTAGGTAGGTAGGTAGATGGATGAGACAGAGAGAAATGGATGTGAGAGAGAAGATAGGTGAGACAGATAGAGAGATGATAGATATAAATAGACAGACAGACAGACAGACAGACAGATAGATAGATGAGAGAGAGAGAGATGGATGAGAGAGAGAGAGAGAGATGATAAGTGAGATAGATGGATGGATGGATGGATGGATGGATGGATGGATGGATGGATGGATGGATGGATGGATAGATAGCTATAGATAGACAGACAGACAGACAGACAGACAGATAGATATGGATGGATGGTAGAGAGACTGACAGACATATCCATTCATTCATTCATTCATTCATTCATCCATTCATTAGATTTAAATGACATCTCAGTGACTCTGGGGGGGGCTTACAGACAATAAACTCAGACATAAAGAGAGTCGACCTTGGTTTCCATACTCTATTGAAACAAACCCAGCGCTTGTAAATATTTTTTAGGTTCAACTGCGACCTCCACTTCCCTTATTTACCTTTAAAAAGATCGTATTTGCTACCGGGGGTGGGTGGGTGTCAAGCTATTTTCCAAAGCACCCCAGACAAGGAATAACGGATGGAAACTGACCAAGGAGAGATTTGACCTGAAAATAAGGAGGAATTTTCTGACACTGAGAACAACCAACCCATGGAACAGAAGTTGCCTTCGGAAGTTGTGGGAGCTTCATCCCTTGAGACTTTCAAGAAGAGACTGGACTGCCATCCGTCACAAATGGTGCAGGGTCTCCTGCTTGGGCTGCGGGTTGGACTAGATGACCTACAAGGTCCTATCTAACTGTTAATCTGTTAAATCTGTTACAGTTGAAGAAGCAAAGAAATGAGGACTCTGAAAGTTGTTAATCCTAATGTCTGAAGAGCTTCCTGCATAAACGGGCCTCCTCTCGTTGGGAGAGGCCAATTTCGCTATTCGCTCATGGTGTCACTAATTAACTTCGCTCCGTGGTGAATGAAACGAACCACGACAGCAAAATGCTTTCCATCTCACATCACTTAAGCTTGGAAGCTGAACCCGGAGGAGACGGTTGCGTCCTTTTTCCCCAGAAAAAATGTGTTTGTTGTTTTTTTAATGACTGGTTTGATGGGCAGACCAACTGCTTAACAGCAGAGCTGGCATCCTTCGGTGCCAGGTTTTAGACGAGCTGGCAAACCACCTCGCCCTCCATTCAAAAGAGGCAATCCTCCAGAAACCCACTAGCTTGACAATGTTTGTCAACGAGAGGCCTCCCTTTGATCCCCAGCGCAAGTGATGTCCAGATTGGTCTTCCAACGAAGTCGGCAAACTGGCTATTAAGGAAAAACGATACCCCAAGAAGCCTGGATAATTGGATAGCGGTTTGCTCAGGTGTAGGTAAAGCTTCCCCTCGCAGATAGGTGCTACTCGTTCCCGACTCTAGGGGGCGGTGCTCGTCCCCGTTTCAAAGCCGAAGAGCCAGCGCTGTCCAAAGACGTCTCCGTGGTCATGTGGCCGGCATGACTCAACTCCCGAAGGCGCACGGAACGCTGTTCCCTTCCCGCCAAAGGTGGTTCCTATTTTTCTACTTGCGTTTTTTACGTGCTTTCGAATTGCTAGGTTGGCAGAAGCTGGGACAAGTCACGGGAGCTCACTCCGTTTTGCGGCACTAGGGGTTCGAACTGCCGAGCTTTCTGATCGACAAGCACAGCATCTTAGCCGATGAGCCACCGCATCCCTCTATATAACTCCTAAACGAATACAATTTACCTCCGTGCAGGCACACACACACAAAAGGAAGAATAGGCACACAGGGATACGGTCCTTCTCCCTTTTTTGCTGCCAAACATTTGGAGGCGTTTCAAAACAAGAACTAAAACAGAAATCGCTATTAATTAATGCGTGCTACACAATTCTCCATCAAAGTAGAAGGAACACGAAGCCACATTATTTCTTCTAAATAATAATTTTGAAAAAAAATAGACAGAAGAGTATGAAAAGACAAGCAGGTTGGCTTTTAATATTATTCCTCACAGGTAGACTGAAGGCTTAAAACAATTTAATCTGTGTTTGGTTCGTAATGAACAACTGCAAAAAAAAAGGAAAAAGAATTCTCACCAGACCTGCAAATCACAATGGATTAAGTTGCGACACAAAGAGCTGGAAACGCTGAAGTATGTTCCTATACCTCCTCTCCAAAGCTCATAAAAATCACGTTTTAAAATGCTCAGAAACCACGCTCCATAAACCACTATTTGGAAGCAGCGTTTTTAGCTAGCCCCAAAGAGGCTTAAACCTTAAGAGGTTAATTTTGGCAAACGAAAGCTTGCAAATTAAAAGTGTCCCAGATCAGATCGATGGTTAGCGGCAAAAAAAAAACACCCTTTTATTAATTGACTGTGAATTCCGCTCATTCACATCCAGCAAAGTCTTTCAAGGGAGGATTTACAGACCTCGTCTGGCTTGGAGAGCTGCCAGGCCGAGATCTGCAGAACTGGGCAAGGCATCTCGGAGAGGCATGAACCAATGAAGAGAACTAATTGTCTCCTGCAAACTCCACTCCCCTGACGCTCCTCTTTTATCTCCTTTGGGAGGGGACATTCATCGTCCACCTGTGGCCTTACTCCCAAATCAACCCGTTCTTTAGCTGCTTCCCTTCGTCTGGACACTCTGCGCATGCGCACACTGGGAACAGGCTCCAGCTGTTCTTCTGCCTCACTGATGTCTGACTCTGAAGGCAGCTGATAACTGTCAGATGGCCCTGGCCCCCTCTCTGCCTCCGACACAGAGCCCTCATCGGAGCCTTCCCCAGACTCCAGGACTGGCCCAGGTTCCTCCCCAACCTCCTCACTGACCGAATCTCCTGTCAGCTCCATTGGCAGGCCACAACAGGAAGGACAAAGGCAGATTGGACAAGTGGCATAGAAAAGGTATCTCAGCATCCAGAGTGGAAAGAAGTGTGTGTCAGGTACAAGAGGTTAGGAAGCAGGATAGAGTTCAAAAGTACTACTGTCAGGCCTGCAATTATATTCGTTAGAATTTTGGCCTGCTATGCTTTCTCTTATTTCAATATGCTGTTTCATTAGTCTAGTCGATGGGAGGGGGGAATAGACAGGAGTAGGATTGTGGAATGCGTGGTTTTCATTCTTTATTAGAAGCCAAGGTCATCCTTTGTCTCCGCACTTTTACACCTGACCGGAAGCAGCTGGGTGTGGATGCCAGCGTGGAAGAAGAAGATTGGACCACGTGATGGATTGTGGGTGTGGGGACAAGATCATGAACTTTTAACTGGGGTGGGATTCTGATGTAATTTCCAGTATTGGGAGTAACACAGATGTGTTAAGATGTCTGCTTTATTAAATTGGAACTATAAGGATCGTTTTGCCTTGGACTCTGATTTAATTCTACATGATACTTGGACCGTTGACAACTACCTATACACAAGTTTATTTCACACCACCTGTACACAAGGATCTGAAATGTTACAGTAGGTTTAGGTTTATTAGATTTATATGTAAATCTAACAGTAAAGCATTCATGTTGTCCCTGGCCTTCAGACTAAATAGATTCTACATGCACTTCTTCCTTGTGTACGTTAAGTGTCATTTTAATGTACACTATAAGTAAATCAAGAAGCAACAGATGGAAACTAATCAAGGAGAGAAGCAACTTAGAACTAGGGATAAATTTCCTGACAGTGTGAACAATTAATCAGTGGAACAGTTTGACTCCAGAAGTTGTGAATGCTGCAACACTGGAAGTCTTTAAGAAGATGTTGGAGAAGCCATTTGTCTGAAGTGGTGTAGGGTTTCCTGCCTAAGCAGGGGGTTGGACTAGAAGACCTCCAAGGTCCCTTCCAACTGTTATTCTGTTAGCCTTTAATAGTCAAGGCAAATTGGCATCGGAGAAGAGTCAACGGACCTCAAAGGGAGTTGAATTTAGGGCAAGGAAACTCCAAAAGGATGGTGCGTTTGGCGCTGTGTCGGCAGGCCTGGGGTTGATGAGCTCCCTTCCCCTCTCGACTCGTGTGGTTGTTGCTATTTTAAATGCTTGTCTTGTACTTTTGTGTTCCCTTTCCCCTTTTGAGTTGTTCGCCGCCCTGAGTCCCTCTGGGAATAGGGCGGCATATAAATAAAACAAATCTCAATCTCTGGTGCATTTGGGGTCATCTTCAGGCTCAGCCTGGACACCTCCTACATCGTGGGAAGGAAGTAGTCCTCGGCTTACAACAGTTCATTTAATGGCCGTTCAAAGTTACAACAGCACTGGGGAACGTGGACCTCTTGATTGGATTCTAACTTGAGGAAGTTATTTCCTCGAGTTTTTGAAAACCTATCCGCGAGGAACGAAAATCTAAATAAACCTTTTAAAGAAAAAGATTATAGGAGGGGGGGGGGAATTCTGCTTTTCACCCCCTTTTGGGGAGAGGGGCGCTTTAGCCAGCACAAAAGCTAAAGGCAACAAATTGGGGTTTGCGGGGGTGGGCGGGGAGGGAAGGAAATGAGCCCATTTCCCATCTCAAGAGTTGCATTGTCAAACCGACTCGTACAAATGGAAATGCACCGCTGCTGTGACTTTCACACGCTGGGAAGAATGCTACGGCGGCTATCGTGAGAGGGAACGGCTTTCATTTAAGCAGCAGGGCCCGGGTTTTATTAAGGATGATTGCCACCCCCCCACCAAAAAAAGTGCATTAACTCAGCCCCGTTCGGAGACGGAAGGAAGAAAGAAAAAATTAGAATTCCTAGAGCTTCGACTTTAGAAGATTTCTGAATGTGGCACTTAACTTCTTTGATGCACAGAAAGAAAAATGATAATTGTGCTCTCTCAGCGGCGCCTTCGCTTTATGACGGCAAAAACTAGAGGGCGAATTTCCACCAGGGGGAAGCAAGGAAGGGCAATTAGCCAGTTCCTTTCTTGCTTCTTCCGTCCGAAGCGACGCCATCCGTCTCGCTGGTAGTGAAATCAAAGGCCATGAACTGGGTTCAATCAAATGCAAATAGAGCTGGAAGGGACCTTGGAGGTCTTCTAGTCCAGCCCCCCTGCTCAAGCAGGAGAACCGATGACATGCCCAGTCTTTTCTTTAAAAAACCCCCGTGATGGGAGCAGCTAAAACTTCGGGTGGCAAGCTGTTCCAGTGGTTAACTGTTCTCACAAACCAGGAAATTCCTACTTATTTTGAGAATGGATCTCAGGATACAGTATAACAAGATCTGGAAGGGACCTTGGAGGTCTTCTAGTCCAGCCCCCTGCTCAGAGTCAGAATCCCTTCACGAACACGTTCCCAGCTTATCAACTGCAACGATTCACTTATCAACTGTGGCAAGAAAGGTCAAGATTTGTTTGCAACTGTCCTGTTTAGCAATAGACGTTCTGGGCTCAATGGCGGTCGCAAGTCAAGGACTGGCTGCAATCTGAACACGGGGAATATTAGACCTCCCTTTGCGACATCTGTTACAATCAGAATGTCTGCGTTGTTAAGCGAATCAGGCCCCATTTCTTTTATGGCACAGTTGTTAAATGAACTGATGGTTCTTAAGTGAAGCAGGAGGCCCTTAAGTGAATCCTGTTCCCCTCCCCTTGACTTTGCTCATCCGAAGCCAGCCGGGGGCCGATGGCTTTTAATAGCAATAGCAGTTCGACTTATATACCGCTTCATAGGGCTTTCAGCCCCCTCTAAGCGGTTTACAGAGTCAGCATATTGCCCCCACAGTCTGAGTCCTCATTTTACCCACCTCGGAAGGATGGAAGGCTGAGTCAACCTTGAACCAGTGAGATTTGAACCGCCGAACTGCAGCTTAGCAGTCAGCTGAAGTGACCTGCAGTACTGCACTCTAACCACTGTGCCACCTCGGCTCCCTTAACAAATAAGAGAGTCAGCTTCTAACAAGGCGGGCAGCCAGCGAATTTAATGAAGCAATGAGAAGAAATAAAAAGAAATGGCAATTCCACGTTATTTCATAAAAAAAGAGATTTGGGGGACGTCATTCTGGGGGAAGGAAGGACGAAGGTTGCTCTGCTGTGCGATCAGATGCCTCGCTCGCCTTTGCCATCAAACTCAATATGAAGAGCTTAATTACCTGTAGCGATACGAGCCTCTGCGCCGTTCCTCTCCCGCTGCAAAATTACCCCATTAAAAGACGAAGATGAGGAATTGGGAAACATCACCTCCTTCCTTCCTCTTGTGGCCCGCCAGATGCTCGGCAACTGACTCGTACTTATGACGGTGGCAGTCACATAATCCCCTTTGCGACCTTCCAACAAGCAAGAGTCAACGAGGAAAGCCGATTCACTTAACAACCGTGTTTACTAACTTAACGACGGCAGGCATTTGCTTAACAACCGTGCCAAGAAAGGTCTTGAAAAGGGACGAAATTCGCTGAGCAAATGTTTCTGTCAGGCCTGCATTTATATTCCTTTTAGAATTTTGGCCTGCCACACTTTCTCTTATTTCATTATGCCGTTTCATTAGTATAGTTGATGGGAGGGGGGAATAGACTGGAGTAGGATTGTGGAATGTATCGTTGTCATTCTTTACTAGAAGCCAAGGTCGTCTTTTGTCTCCACACTTTTACACCTGACTGGAAGCAGCTGGGTGTGGATGCCAGCGTGGAAGAAGAAGATTGGACCATGTGATGGATTGTGGGTGTGGGGACAAGATCATGAACTTTTAACTGGGTAGGATTGTGGCGTCATTTCCAGAATTGGGATTAACACAGATGTGCTAAAATGTCTGCTTTATTAAATTGGAACTTTAAGGATCGTTTTGCCTTGGACTCTGATTTAATTCTACATGATACTTGGAACGCTGACAGTTTCACTTAGCAACCTGTTGTGACTCAGCAGAAGTTTGCTGTGAGTTGTGTCGGGATGCAAGATTAACAATGCAGCTGGGGCTCGTTAGTGGCGTCTTCTGGTGATAAAAGAACGGATGGTGCCACGCCCTGGTTGCAGAAGTCAACGTTCATCATTCATCGGTCGTGGTTTGTTTGTGAGAGACACTTGGAGAAGTGATTTCTTTTCTGTAACCCTGATTCAAGGAGACACTTGGAGAAGTGAATTGCTTTGTAAGAGTTTTGTTTTGCATTCGGTTATCTTCTTGTCAGAGACTTTATTTATGTTTATTTTTGGGCTCGCAGCCAGTCTGAGCCGAAGACTGATAAAGTTCTTTCCTTTTAAGTTTGTCTGCCTGTCGTTTGTTAACGAGCGGAGGAGGGGGGACAGAACAGCAACCTAAACGTTGGGCTCGATTGCGGTTTGTGTATGTCAAGGACTACCTGTGTGCACTCAGCAAACAAACAAAACAGCAAAGAAGGAGGTGTTGGAATTGCCGTGCCATTTTTCACTGACCTGATATCTAAGCCCATGCTCTGGTCCAGTTTTTCCCACCGGCTCAGCTTCTCCTGAACTTTCTGGAGGAGCAAAAGTAGAGGAAGACGATTTTTAAACATCCCAGCAATGTAATTACATCTGCAATTACACACCTGTTCACCTTACAGCCGGCTGCAGTGCTCTGCGCTCATGGTACGGATGCAACGGATGACAATTTTTGCCAGAAACAAAAACTTTTGGCGCCAGTTTAGAGAAGAAGAAAAAAACACCCACCCATAGGAATGGAGTGACTCCCTTAAGGACAGATCCGTTCGCGTCACGACCACGGGGTGTTCGCTTAACCACCGTTGTAACTTGGAAAGGTGACCAAATGAATGGTGGCAAGCCATTACAACCTCGGCTTACAACAATTCATTTAGTGGATTGGATTGGATTGATTGAATTTATAGGCCGCCCAATCCCGAAGGACTCCGGGCGGCTTACAGCAAATGAATTTTAAAAAGAGTTAAAAACAAATAAAGGAGAACAGATTAAAAGAAGCACATCATGCACCCAGTCTAATCGGGGCTGGACCTCGGTCGAGAGGTCAACAGCCCCAAGCCTGCTGGAATAGCCAGGTTTTAATAGCCTTTTGGAAGGCCATGAGAGTGGGTAGGGTCCGGATCTCTGGGGGTAGCTCATTCCATAGGGTGACTGTTCATAGTGACTGTTCAAAGTTGCCATGGCGCTGGAAAAAAGTGACTTATGACCATTTTTCACACTTATGACTCTTGCAGCATCCCCACGATCATGTGATCAAAGTTCAGATGCTTGGCAAGTGCTTCGTACTTATGATCGTTGCTAACAAATCAGCAAGGAACCTGGATTCACTTAACAACCAGGTTACTTAACTTATTAACTGCGGTGATCCACTTAACAAGGGTGGCAAGGTCGTAGGGGCAAAATTCACTCGACAAATGTCTCACTTAACAACATAGATTTCCAGCTCAATTGTGGTCATAAGTCGCGGATGATCTGCGTTCAGCCTCAAAAAACAATGAATCTTATTCCCTCCCAAGAGCAGAAATAGGAAAGAGGTATGTAGCCGTCACAGAATTTTACCTCCTTTTCCAGTTCCAAAGCCACCCGTTCTGTCTGGACCTTTTCAAATCTCTCCAGCTTCCTTTGAAGACCCTCGACTTCCTCTTTCAGTAATCCGTTGTTTTCTCTCATTTCCCTGTGAGGTAAAGGTAAAGGTAAATGTTTCCCTCACACATATGTGCTAGCTGTTCCTGACTCTAGGGGGCGGTGCTCATCTCCGTTTCAAAGGTGAAGAGCCAGCGGTGTCCGAAGACGTCCCTGTGGTTCCTCCAAAACAGCTGGGGTCATCTAAAGGTTAATCTCACTTCAGCACAGTTAACAGGATCATCTAAAGGTTAGTTTCGCTTTAGCAAAGTTAACAGTTAGGGTCATCTAAAGGTTAGTTTCACTTTAGCACAGTTAAGAGTTAGGGTCTTCTAAAGGTTAGTTTTGTTTTAACACAGTTAACAGTTAGGGTCTTCTAAAGGTTAGTTTCGTTTTAACACAGTTAACAGTTAGGGTCTTCTAAAGGTTAGTTTCACTTTAGCACAGTTAACAGTTAGGGTCTTCTAAAGGTTAGTTTCGTTTTAACACAGTTAACAGTTAGGGTCTTCTAAAGGTTAGTTTCACTTTAGCACAGTTAACAGTTAGGGTCTTCTAAAGGTTAGTTTCATTTTAGCACAGTTAACAGTTAGGGTCATCCAATGGTTAGTTTCATTTTAGCACAGTTAACAGTTAGGGTCATCCAATGGTTAGTTTCATTTTAGCACAGTTAACAGAGTCTTCTAAAGGTTAGTCTCACTTTAGCACAGTTAACAGTTAGGATCTTCTAAAGGTTAGTTTCCCTTTACCACAGTTAACAGGATCAATTAAAGATTAGTTTCACTTTAGCACAGTTAACAGTTAGGGTCATTCCAAAAGCTAGTTTCATTTTAGCACAGTTAACAGTTAGGGTCATTCAAAGGTTAGTTTCACTTTAGCACAGTTAAGAGTCAGGGTCATCCAAAGGTTAGTTTCACTGTAGCACAGTTAAGAGTCAGGGTCTTCCAAAGGTTAGTCTCACTTTAGCACAGTTAACAGTTAGGGTCTTCTAAAGGTTAGTTTCCCTTTAGCACAGTTAACAGTTAGGGTCATCCAAAGGTTAGTTTCACTTTAGCACAGCTAGCACAACTATATACATTCAGTACATAACAGTTGTGATAACAAAACTGGGGACAAAACCAGGCACAAGGAGGGGAGAGAGAGGGGAAAAAAACCCGAATGCACACACTGACAGACAATCCAAATAAATAATCATCTTCTGTTCCTTACCTAAGGTAGGCGTTCTCCTCCCTGAGTTGCTGCAATTCCCGTTCCATTTGGGGAAACTGAGCCAGCTCCGACTTCATGTTCTTCACAATGACCGCATCTTGTTCTTGCATGGAGATCTTTTGCTCAAGATCCTGCAGAAACAGGGCCCAGAAAAAAAAAAGAACTTTCAGAAGACAACTGAACAAGATGACTCCGTAATAAATAGTGAAACACTGGTGCTTTCCTAAGAGTAGCTGGGTAGAAATTTATCTCCAGGTAACTCAAAGAGGAAGGACATAAGAGGCCTCACCTGAATCTTTTGCTCCTTCTTAGACATGAGATCTTCCTTTGCCTGAAGGACTTGGATCTGCTGAGTGGCCTCTTGCCATTTTCTGTTGAAAATGGAGATAAAATATTCATTTACCGCACACAGCGCTGCTTCTAAACCTCAGCAACTTTAAGGTGGGTAGACTTCGGTTGAACTCCAATGCCTCTCTCATTAATGTCTATGGAGAGTCTCCGTCATCCAGGTCAGCTGGCCCTCGACAGGCCACAATAGTTGGATGTTTAAAAAAGAAAACTGACATATTTTTCAAGGTTTGTCCATTTTCAAGGCTACCTTTTCTGTGTCACGTTTCCGAAAAAAAATCCCCTTATTAATTCATGAGCCTCGAGCCAAGTTTCAAAGGAAAACCAGTAATTTATTAGGAACACCATTTCGGCAATACCCCGTTGCGGTCAGATCTGACCTCGTTTAAATTATGGCTGAATTTTGTTCCTGTTTCTCCCCACCCCTCAGTCTGTGTCATAAATCACATTCTCCAATGAGATGCACACTTCACAAGCCTCCCTTGCACTACGCTTGGTTTGCTAAAGACTAAGAGTCGAATTCCCACCCGTTCCCGCTTACTTGTGAAGCACATCGAATTGTTCAGTCAACTCCTGGTTCTGGGACTGCTGCTTCTTTATCTCCATCTCCTGATTCATTGTGTTCCACTGGGCCTCTGATACTTTCCCCTTCAAGGCGTTGATGGTCTGAGGGAGAAAGAAATAGTTGGTGTTTATTTGTTATTTATGAAATTCATACACTGCCTAACAGGCTGTTGAGGAGCCTACGTTGAAGGAATAAACTTCTGATCCAATGCTAAAATGAATAGGGGAACCAATGACCCTGATCTGGTGTCAGTGTCAGCCTCTGCTTTGCTGTTGCTTTGGCTGCCATGAAACGGGGAGGGTGGGCATGGTATTTGGGAGGGGTTACTCATTGTGCTGGAGGAAGGTTCTGGAGTTCAGCTGCCTATCGGACTACGCATGCGTGGGAGATTCCCGCCAGGACTAACGGCACCGACATTCCATCTTGGTGATGCCTTTTGAAGTTATCTCACACCTGACACCTGAGAGAATTATGATTGGACTGTAACTGTGATGCCAAGGGGTGGGGAATGGGCTATTCTATATATCCATCGCTTTCGCGCCTAAATAATCAGACTTCGCTACGCTATGCCTTTAATCATTTATAATTAGTAAAAGTACACTTGATTTCTACACATGGAGTCTTGTGGTCTTCTTTCCTGATTATCTAATGGAGAGGTCCTGACAGTCAGGATTCCAAATAGCATCCAAAGATAAATCAGAGTCAGAGGCAAAGGATTCCTCAAAGTTCCAATTTATGAAGAGAGCCATGTTGGCGCAACTGGGAAAACCCGAATCTGAAAGCTTCCCGGTTTTCCCCACCCAGTTGAAAGTTCAAGATCCTGCCCCCACCCACCCACAAGTCCATCCCATGGTCCAATCTCCCACTGCCATGCTGGCAGTTCCTCCCATCCAGTTCCGGTCAGGTGCAGAGACAAAGGATGACCTTGGCTGTCTAGAAAGAATGTTGTTATGGCTGCATAGCATCTAACTCCTTACAATCCCCCCCTCCCATTTTCCCACCATAGAGAATGCATAGCGGAATAATAGAAAGTGTGCCAGGCCAAAGGCCCAAAAGGAAAGAGGGCTGTAGGCCTGACATCTGGATCTTTTTCCTACAGGTAGTCCTTGACTCACAACAGTTTGTTTAGGGACAGGTCAAGGTTACAGTGGCACTCAAAGGTTTCTCACAACCTCTGCAGCATCCCCATTATTGAATTTATTGAATTGATTTGTTTCTTCATTGGCTGCCCGTCTCGTAGCAAACAAAATTTTGGTCAGTAAACGTAGAAGGCAGCCCTCGACCCACAGAAGTTCATTTAGTAACCATTACGAAATTGTAAAGGCAGTGGGGGGAAAAAAAGATGGGCTTATGGATGTTTTTCACGCTACAGCAAAGCCACGATCACGTGATCAAAATTCGGATGCTTGGCGAGTGGCTCACAGTTATGACGGCTGAAGTGGGTCCCAGGGGGAGACACACGATCCCCTTTTGCGACCGTCTGGCCAGCAAAGTCGATGGGGGAAGCCAGATTCAATTCCACAACCGGGTTTGCCAGCTTAACAACTTCAGTCTTAGCCATTGTGGCAAGAATGGTCGTTAACGTGGGGCAAAATCCACTTAACAACCGTCTGGCTAAGCCACGGAAATTTTAGGCTCGATTGTGGTCGTAAGGCGAGGACTAACTGTATTTTTTTTTCATTTACGCATTTGCCTCGCTGTTCGATTTTTTAAAGTTTTTTTATTCTCTTATGTACAATTATAGGTATACATTCATAAAGTTATTCTTCTTCTTTACAATTGCCATTCTTATACATTTATTATTCCATTTAAAAGATTATTTGCTTTATTTACCATCCCTTGTTTTAACACCATCTTATTTTCCCTTTCTTTTCTCCCGCCCTCCCTTCTCTCCTTTCTTCCTTCCTCCTCTCCTCCCTCTTCCTTCTTCCCTTACCTCTCCCCTACTCCTATTCTTCCTCTTCCCCTTCCTACCCTCTCTCCTTCTCTCCCTTCCACCCTCCTCTCCTTACCTCTTTCTTCCTTCCCCCCTCTTCCTCTCGTCCTCTCCCCCTTCCTTTTTCTGTTGTTATGGGTGTCTCTTTCATATCTCAATTTATGTTTTCTTGGGATGCTATTTCCGCAAACCCAAATATAATTTGGTATCATTTCTTATCCCCTTTTCTTCTTCCCTTGCCCCTTCCCTACCCCTCTCTTCTTCTCCCCCTTCCTACCCTCTCTCCTTCTCTTTCTATCTCTTCTGACCTTCCTCTCCTTTTCTCTTTCTTCCTTCCCTCCTCTCCTTCTTCTTCCCTTACCTCTCCCCTACTCCTCCTCTTCCTCTTCCTACCCTCTCGTCTTCTCTTTCTCTCCCTTCCACCCTCTTCCCCTTCCCTCTTTCTTCCTTCCCTCCTCTTCCCTTTATCCTCTCCCCCTTTCTTTTTCTGTTGTTATTGGTGTCTCTTTCAAATCTCAATTTATGTTTTTTTGAGATGCTATTTCCACAAACCCACATATAATTTGGTATCATTTCTTAGTCCCTTCCCTTCTTCCCTTGCCCCTCCCCTACTCCTCTCTTCTTCTCCCCCTTCCTACCCTCTCTCCTTCTCTTTCTATTCCTTCCGGCCTTCCTCTCCTTTTCTCTTTCTTCCTTCCCTCCTCTCCTTCCTCTTCCTTCTTCCCTTACCTCTCCCCTACTCCTCCTCTTCCTCTTCCTACCCTCTCGTCTTCTCTTTCTCTCCCTTCCACCCTCCTCTCCTTACCTCTTTCTTCCTTCCCTCCTCTTCCTCTCATCCTCTCCCCCTTTCTTTTTCTGTTGTTATGGGTGTCTCTTTCAAATCTCAATTTATGTTTTCTTGGGATGCTATTTCCGCAAACCCAAATATAATTTGGTATCATTTCTTAGTCCCTTCCCTTCTTCCCTTGCCCCTCCCCTACTCCTCTCTTCTTCTCCCCCTTCCTACCCTCTCTCCTTCTCTTTCTATTCCTTCCGGCCTTCCTCTCCTTTTCTCTTTCTTCCTTCCCTCCTCTCCTTCCTCTTCCTTCTTCCCTTACCTCTCCCCTACTCCTCCTCTTCCTCTTCCTACCCTCTCGTCTTCTCTTTCTCTCCCTTCCACCCTCTTCCCCTTCCCTCTTTCTTCCTTCCCTCCTCTTCCTCTCGTCCTCTCCCCCTTTCTTTTTCTGTTGTTATTGGTGTCTCTTTCAAATCTCAATTTATGTTTCCTTGGGATGATATTTCCACACACCCGAATATAGTTTGGCATCGTTTCTAATTCCCTTCCCTTCGCTAATCTATGTTTTTTCCCCTTTATATCTCACTCTTGAATATATAGTTGTGTATTTAGTCCTTTCTTTTCTGCTTTCCCCACTGTGATGTCCAAATGGAAGATTCTGGGCTCCGCAGAGAAGAAATAAAACTTCTGATCAAAAGCTAATATGTACATGAGACCCCAACGACGCTGATCTGGACCTTTTTAACACGCAGCAGTCCCGGTTCTTTGTTCCTTCCGACGCTCCCTCGAGTGTTGTTATTTACTAAAAGGACTTGCAAGGGGAAACTTTCAAAGGCAGCCTGCTCCATCTAGTAAAGACCCCATCAAAGGGATGCAAATGGGGGAAGGCTTCCTCCCCGCCTGCGCTTTCAAAAGAGAGCTTGTGTAAGTCCTCCCACGGATAAGCAACGGTGACGGCCTTAAATTTGGCACAGAGCCGGATAAGCCAGTTTTCAAACCTAGATTACAGGCGGGCCAGGAAAAGAAAATAAAGATCTGAAGCAGCCTTTTTCGGCTTTCCTGGCCTTTGCAAAGCAATTACAGAGTCATTCCGGGAACCAGAGAGTTCGCTGTGCGATTTCTCTCCAATTTCGGGCTTCTCACCATGATATAGATATAGCAATAGCAGTTAAGACTTATATACCGCTTCATAGGGCTTTCAGCCCTCTCTGAGCGGTTTACAGAGTCAGCATATCGCCCCCCACAACAGTCCGGGTCCTCATTTCACCCACCTCGGAAGGATGGAAGGCTGAGTCAACCCTGAGCCGGTGAGATTTGAACAGCCGACCTGCAGAACTGCAGTCAGCTGAAGTAGCCTGCAGTGCTGCATTTAACCACTGCGCCACCTCGGCTCTATATAGATATATAGATATATATGAGAGATGGATGGATGGATGATAGATGATGGATGGATGGATATAGATACAGAGAGAAAAAGAGAGGTGATAGTTGATGGATGGATAGATATAGATGCAGACAGATGCAGATAGATGATAGATAGATAGATAGATAGATAGATAGATAGATAGATAGATAGATAGATAGATAGAAAGATAATAGATAAAGGTAGAGAAAGAGAAAGAAAGAAAGAAAGAAAGAAAGAAAGATAGATAGATAGATAGATAGATAGATAGATAGATAGATAGATAGATAGATAGATGATGGATGGATGGATATAGATATGGATGGATGGGTGGATGGATGGATGGATGATAGATGGTGGATGAATATATATATATATATATATATATATATAGATAGATAGATAGATAGATAGATAGATAGATAGATAATAGATAAAGGTAGAGAAAGATATATATATATATATATATATATATATATATATATATATATATAGAGAGAGAGAGAGAGAGAGAGAGAGAGAGAATAGATAAAGGTAGAGAAAGAGAGAAAGATATAGATAGGGAAAGAGAGAGAGAGATGGATGATAGATAGATGATGGATGGATAGATATAGATACAGACAGATAGATAGATAGATAGATAGATAGATAGATAGATAGATAGATAGATAGATAGAGATAGATAGATAGATAGATGATAGATAGATAGATAGATATAGAGAAAGAGAAAGAGACAGATGGAGAGAAAGAGAGAGAGACAGATGGAGAGAGAGAGAGAGAGAGAGAGGGAGAATGAATAGAGCTGGAAGGGAACTTGGAGATCTTCTAGTCCAGCCCCCTGTTCAAGCAGGAGACCCGATGCCATTCCAGGCAAACGGCTACCCATTTGTCTTTCCTTTAAAAACTTCCAGTGTTGCAGCTTTTGGTGGGAAGTCGTTCCACTGGTTAATTGTTCTCCCTGCCATGAAACCTCTCCTTATTTCAAACTGTCCATTATTCTTATTTATGCCCCCAAGAATCCTCCCTCTGGAAATCGCTTAACGGTACAGCTTCTTAACATGCTACCGTCCCAGCCTTGAAGCATCAGAAGGTGCTACCATTCATTTCAAGGAAAAGAGACCACTCGGTGTCCTTTTTTTGGAAAAAAAAACAAAACCTGTCATCTAACTCCTGCAACACAAAAGTTATTTGGACTATCATCACCCCTTTTAAGACTCCCAAATGACATCAAATACACTTTCACCCAATCAACGGCTCGGCCCTCACTTCATTCGCCTCGGTGAGCTTGGCCTCTTTCTCCTGCAGCTTCTTATTCAGGGCCTCCATGTCCTTCTGGCAGGCCTTGTTGGTCTCAAGTTGTTCCTGGAGGGCGTTTTTCGCCTCGGTCTCCCTCTCCTGACACTGCCTGATGCGCTTCAGGAGATCCTGGTTGCGATCCGCTTCCCGCTGGAAAGAAGACAGCAAGAGAAAGTTTAGGAGAAAAAAAATATGACCATTACGAAAGGATTTCAAGTCGCTTGGAAGTAACCTTTGGAAGTAGGGTCCACGTACCCTCGAGGTAGGCCTGTCGTAACATCCAACGGTTGCTAAGCTACAAGCCGTAAGTCAAGGACTACCCGTTCTGTATAACGGAAAGGCGGCATCAATAAATCGAAGTTCTTTTCAACGGCAGCAACGTTTGGGGGTACCAAGAGAAGAGGAGATTTGTAGCTCAGGGTTGAACTGTGGGGGTCCCTGGTGCTCTCTGAGCTTGGTGGATTTTTTTGGGAGACGTTTCACGACCCAGCTAGGGAACATCATCAGTGCTAGAAGGGAGTGGGGATTGTAGAGAGAAAGAGGAGGAGGAGAGGAAGAGGAAGAGGGAGGAGAAAGAGGAAGAAAAGGAGAGGAGAAGGGGGGGAAGAGAATGAGGAGAGGAGGAAGAAAAGGAAAAGGGAGAAGAAGGAGAGGAGGACAGGAAGAGAATGAGGGAGGAGGAATAAAAGGGGAGGAGGTGGAAGAGAAAGGGGGAGGAGGAAGAGAAAGAAAAGGAGAGGAGGGAAGAGAATGAGGAGAGGAGGAAGAAAAGGGGGAGGAGGAGGAGGAAAAAGAGAGAAGGACAGGAAGAGAATGAGGGAGGAGGAAGAAAAGGGTAGGGGGAGGAAGAGGAGGAGGATGGGAGGAAGAGGACTGTGGGGACCCTGGTGCTCTCTGAGCTTGGTGGATTTTTTGGGAGACATTTCACGACCCAGCTAGGGAACATCATCAGTGCTAGAATGGAGTGGGGATTGTAGAGTGAAAGAGGAGGAGAGGAAGAGGAAGAAAAGGAGAGGAGAAGGACAGGAAGAGAATGAGGAGAGGAGGAAGAAAAGGGGGGGAGGAAGAGGAGGAAAAGGAAAAGGGAGGAAAAGGAGAGAAGGACAGGAAGAGAATGAGGGAGGAAGAAAAGAGGAGGAGGAGGAAGAGGAAGGGGGAGGAGGAGGAGGAAGAGGAAGAAAAGGAGAGGAGGAGGGGAGGAAGAGAATGAGGAGAGGAGAAAGAAAAGGGGGGAGGAGGAAAAGGAAAGGACAGGAAGAGAATGAGGGAGGAGGAATAAAAGGGGAGGAGGTGGAAGAGAAAGGGGGAGAAGGAAGAGGAAGAAAAGGAGTGGAGAAGGGGAGGAAGAGAATGAGGAGAGGAGGAAGAAAAGGGAGGAAGAGGAGGAGGAAAAAGGACAGGAAGAGAATGAGGGAGGAGGAAGAAAAGGGGAGGGGGAGGAAGAGGAGGAAGATGGGAGAAAGAGGACTGTGGGGTCCCTGGTGCTCTCTGAGCTTGGTGGTTTTCTTGCAGACGTTTCATGACCCAACTAGGGAACATCATCAGTGCTAGAAAGGAGGGGAGGGGGTTGTGGAGTGGAAGAGGAGGGGGACTGTGGGGTCCTTGGGCTCATTGAGTTGGGTTGTTTTCTTGTACGCATTTCATGACCCAACTAGGTAATCTCATCTGTGCCATGATGATGAACCCTCCCTTCTCTCTCTTCTAGCGCTGATGATGTTACCTAGTTGGGTCATGAAACGTCTGCCCACCCACCCCGCCAAAAAAACCCTACCAAGCTTAGAGAGCATCCCACAGTGTTTCGATGTGTTAAATTCCACAGTCTGAATTTTAAAACCCTGTAAAAATCTTGGCTCAAGTCACTTCCAAAGCTGGATTCCATGCTCTTTATGGTCAATCCGTTGTTGTTCTTTACACGAAGACCGGTGTAGCCGCCTTCCAACCAGATCGTGGCTTGCTTTGTGATGCAAATCAGTCGCATCTAGCCATTATACAGCCCACGGCTTTCCCCCTTACCACAATCAACGGCTTTGCCATTCTCCATCTAAACGCCTTTTTTATCTCCCCCCCGTGTTCCTTTGATAAAACACTTGCGCGCAATGCTTGTTCTCTTCCATTTCCCCGTCTTTAATGCACCATCTTAAACCACTTAGGCCAATTTTCCTTCCCTATCTTTCAAAATAACAAAAATGAAAAAATAAAAATGCCCACGGAACATTTCGGTTTCCCAATGTTCATGTCAAGCTGTTGCTTTGTGTAATCCAGTCCATCGCATTTCGGCACCGAGTCCTTCGATCTGAGAGTTTCTCTTTTTCCGATGGTTCCTTTTCTCTTTTTGAATAATTACACTGTTGTTTCTCTTTCTCCCTTCTCTGCTTTACCTGCGAAAGTCTCTCACCTGAGGTATCCTCCATTAGCATCCCTAATGCCTGGTTTACCATCCCTGATTTTTGGGGGTTTGCCATCCGAGTTATCGAGGCCAATCTCAGCCTCGCCAATCCTGCCTGTCACATGCTGATTTATTGGGACACGTAGTCCTCGGCTTAGGACCAAAATTGAGCCCAACATTTCCGCTGCTGAGCAGAACATTTGTTGAGTTTTGCCCCGTTTTACGAGGTTCCACCACAAAACCACGTTCGACTAAAGCGCGCTCGACGAAACCGCGTAGCTGACGTCAACAGGGCGACAACAGCGCGGAGACAGAAGCACGCTGTAAATGCTAAACCTAAAATTAACCCCTAAACTTAACTCCCCTAAACCTAATCCTAAACCTAACCCTAAACCTAATCCTAACCCTAAACCTAACCCTAAACCTAACCTTTAATCTAACCCTAAACCTAATCCTAACCCTTAACCTAACCCTAACCCTAACCCTTAACCTAACCCTAAACCTAACCCTTACCTTAAGTTGAATCGGCTTGCTTTCAAAGGGCTATTTAAAGCGCCCTTCTTTCTCCGCGCTGGCTGTTGTCGCCCTGTTGATGACGTCAGCGATGCGGTTTAATCGGGTGCGGCTTAGTCGAGCGCAGTTTTGTCGTCCCATGGTTTTACGAACTTTCTCGGCGCAGTGGTGGCAGTGACATTTTATGACTGCCAAAATTTAGACCCAAAATTTCCGCCTCTTCAGCAAAACGGCTGCAAGGTGAATTTTGAACCATTTAACGACCTTCCTTGCTGCAGTTGTTAAGTGAATCCCTGCAGCTGTTAAGTCAGTAAGACGGTTGCTAAGTGAATCCAGCTTCCCCCATTGACTTTGCTTATCAGAAGGTCGCAAAAGGGGCATCACGTGGCCCCGGGATACTGCAACCGTCGTAACTGCGAGTCATTTGCCAGGGGTCTGAATTTTGATCAGGTAGCACTAGGGGAACGTTGCAATGGTGTGCAAAGTGTGAAAACCGGTCAGAGGTCATTTGTTTTCCAGTGCCGTTATAAAACGATGAACGGTCATTAAACAAGTGACTCCACGCCCAGCTTGGGAATTTGAACTCGTAATCCCAATCCAGATCAATCCAGGTGATGCGAACCAGACTGGCTTGAATAAACCATGAATGATTATCACACACTGGCCTGGATCATAGACTGTGAATTATAAACCAGAGACTCCATCCAAAGGGATAGAAGAAGCGATTCAAACAAGTCAGGCGTCAGGCTTCGAACCTGCCACATACTCGAACATATGTAGCCATAACAACATTCTTCCTCAGAGAGTCAAGGTCATTTTCTCCCTGCAGCTCGACTGAGGTGGATGGGAGGAATCTTCCTTTGTGACAGTGATTGGAGCATGTGATGGACTTGTGGGTGCTGGGGCGGGGTCTTGAACTTCCTTAAGTTTTTATTTTGTTTATGCAAACGTCACACCTTTGCAACACATTACACTTCTTTTACATATCTGTTGTGATTCTTTTATCTGTACATATAAGTCTTATATAACTATAACTAAACTGTAACTGTTCTGTCCCCCCTTCACGGCTCTTAACAAACGGCAGACAATTAAACTTAAAAGGAACTCTCTCTATCAGTTCTCAGTTCAAACTGGCTTCGAGCCCCAAAATAACAGAAATACAGTCTCTTTCAAGCAGATAACAGAATACAAAACAACTCTTACAAGCAATGCACTTCTTCCAAAGTCTCCACGAATCAGGGTTACGCGAAACACCAAAGCACTTATCCAGGTGTATCAAGCAATGTTGTACGAACCCAGGAACGCACGAAGGAACGCACAATGGAACGTTAACTCCTGCGACTACGGCGTGGCAGCATCTGTCCTTTTATCTCCAAACCTGCCCCTAACAAGCCCCAGCTGCATATTGAATCTTGTATCCCGAAAAGACTCACAGCAGACATCTGCTGAGTCACAACATATAACTATAACCATAACTATAGCTAAACTGTAACTAAACTATAACCATAACTATAACTAAACTATAACTATAATTAAACTATAACTAAACTCCAACTCCAACTCAACTCCAACAACTCCAACTCTAACTCTAACACTCTCTCTCTATATCTATATATCTATATCTCCCCGGAGGAGAGCCTTCTCTGTGGCTGCTCCGACCCTTTGGAATGAGCTACCCCCAGAGATCCGGACCTTGCCCACTCTCATGGCCTTCAGGAAAGCTGTTAAGACCTGGCTATTCCGGCATGACTGGGGGCTGTTGACCTCACTGTTGAGGTCCAGCCCCGATTAGAACGAATGCATGTGTTGTGCTTTTAAATCTGTCTTTTTATATACATAATTTCTTTCTTCCTCTTCTTTTTGTAAGCCACCTGGAGTCCTTCGGAATTGGGTGGCATATAAATTCTATTAATAATAAATAATATATCTATCTCTATCTCTATCTATCTCTATCTATCTATCTCTATCTCTATCTCTATCTCTATCTATCTATCTATCTATCTATCATCTATCTATCTATCTATCTATCTATCTATCTATCTATATATTAGATTTTTTAGGTTCAAAGGCTAGCTGATGAGAGCTAAATAGCTTGAAATAGATCTATACTAGTCTCCCTTTATTTTTTTATCAGCACAAATACAACAAACAAACATACATACATACATACATACATACATACATATATATATGTATATATACATACACACACACACATATACATACACACACACACACACACACACACACATATATATATATATATATATATGCATTTATATTATTTCATACATCTTTTTTCTTCACTCTATATATAACATTCTATATATTCCATGTATAACAACCTTTATTACATTTGACTCGTTTTGTCTTGAACTTTCAACTGGGTGGGGAAAACCGGGAGGGTCTCAGATTCGGGTTTTCCCAGAGGTGCCAACATGGCTCTTCTCATAAAGGGCAGCTTTGAGGAAACTCTTAACCTCGGGCTTTTATTTGATGGGAGATACTACCTGGAACCTCGACACCAAGTTACAAACGCACCAGGGCGATGCACGAGCCCAGCTCTTCATCTGGCTCCCCAGCTCACCTCAAACTTGTTGGCGTTCAGGTTGGCGGCCTTCTCGAGTTCGATCCGAGCCCTCTTGTGACTTAATTCCATCTGCATTTTCTCCCGCTCCATCTGCAACATCCGCGTGCCCGAATGGATTTGCCCGGCCTGCTCTTCCAGCTGATCCGTTGACACCGAGAGGGGGAAAAGACACCAAGCGGTAATAGCAATAGCAGTTAGACTTATATACTGCTTCATAGGGCTTTCAGCCCTCTCTAAGCAGTTTAGAGTCAGCATATCGCCCCCCACAGTCTGGGTCCTCAGTTCACCCACCTCGGAAGGATGGAAGGCTGAGTCAACCTTGAGCCGGTGAGATTAGAACAGCCGAACTGCAGAACTAGCAGTCAGCTGAAGTAGCCTGCAGTGCTGCACTCTAACCACTGCGCCACCTCGGCTCTTAGATCGAAGGTCTCCAAACTTGGCAACTTTTAAGACTTGTGGACTTCAACTCCCAGAATTCTCCAGCCAGCATAACTTATTCTCTTGTAATCCCTTCCTCTGCAATCTCTCCATTTAGCAATAGCAATAGCAGTTAGACTTATATACCGCTTCATAGGGCTTTCAGCCCTCTCTAAGCGGTTTACAGAGTCAGCATATCTCCCCCACAGTCTGACATATATATATATATATGTCATTATTCAGTTTGCTAAATTTTTGCTCGCTTGGTAGGTGATCGGCTTGTTTGCCGAGTGTGACCACTGAGCAGCACTGTCTCACCTTCATCATTTGCTGGTAGTGTGTCTGGAGTGAGCTCGGGGGAGACGTTGGGGCATCCTGGACGGACGATTCCTCCATGGAGAGGGCCATGAAGTGGTTGTAGGACTTCAGGATGGAGAAGACGGTGGTGTTCCCCTCGGCCTCCTCCATCTGCATCCGGGTTCCACTGTCCATACAATTAAAAATATGGTTTTTTAAAAAAAATTAAATAAAATTTAGGAGCTTTCTCTCCGCGCACGTCAAGTTAAGGCATCCCGAACTGCAGCTCTCCAAATCAGTTTTAAAAAAAATAGTCTTGACTTCTTTGATTAGAGAAAAAGTGGCAAATACATTTATTGCTGTCGAACTGCAACTCAGGGTTGAACTATGGAGTTGGAAGCGATTGGATGATGTTACCTAGTTGGGTCGTGAAATGTCCACAAGAAAACATTGAAGCTCAAGAGAGCAACAAGAACTCCACATACCTCCTCCAACTCCTCCTCCTCCTCCACTACACAAAACCCCACTCTTTTCTTTCTTTTAATTAAAACTTTTAATGAGTTTTACAATTATATACCTTTCCCCTTCCCTCACCCCCCCCCAATCCCACATCCTCTCCCCACCTAACCTCCCATAGCAAATACAGGATATAAACATTTAGCAACCGTACACTAAAATTAACTAACTTTAGCATCGTCCCTCGCTTGTACTTTAATTCCCCTTTTGCAAAGCTAACTTTAGATAAGTTGTAACATTCCTTGTTCATTCATTCATAAGCTAACTGAAATTTCTTAGTCCCATATTTATTTTGAATGTAATCAATCCATCTTCTCCATTCCAGCTTGTATTTCTCATCTGAACGGCCCTTGATGTATGCTGATATTTTAGCCATCTCTGCTAAGTTTGTTACTTTTAACGTCCATTCTTGGATAAAAATATGGTGGGTTTTTCAAAATATTCTTTAAAAGAGGATAAAGTTTACTCCTCGGTTATTCTTGTTGGGTATAATTACAGAGTGTACAGTTATAGAGGCTAATTTGATTCTGAATTTAACAACGGAAGCAAGATTGCTGGTGGTGCAGTACTGGAAGAAGGAAGAATTGCCTACCATTCAAAAAACCCCTCTTTTCTAGTACTGATGATGTTACCTAGTTGAGTCATGAAACGCCTGGAAGAAAACTACCAAGCTCAGAGGGGACCAAGGACCCCACAGTCCTTCTCCTCCTCCCTCCTCCTCCTCTCCACAAACCCCCACTCCCTTCTAGCTCTGATGATGTTATTTAATTGGGTCATGAAACGCCTCCAATAAATAATCAAGGTCAGAGGGCACCAAGGACTCCCAATTTTACTGCTGTCTGGAAATCTCTTATATTTGTTTGCATGAAAGGAGTAAAAAAAATGAGCTTTTGATTTGTGGTTTTGATAATAATAGAAAAAAAATAGATCTTTTTGTAACAGTAAAGAATAATTCTTGTAATCTGCATTTGCTGGAAAAGAAATCAGAAATGCCTGTTTCTTTTTTTAATCTTTTTTCTTTTACACTTTTGTTAACTTCCTTTCTTGTTCCTGCAGAGTTTGTGTTTGTGACTTTGCTCTTTTTGCAACACTGGGCTCTCTTTGTTTCCACTTCCTTTTAACCAGTTTTTGGGACAACAATCACACAACCCCAAGAGGAGCCACGTGTTGCAAAAAATCAAAAGCAAAACAGAAGCAAAATGGTAACACAACCTTCAACGGTTGAAGAGGAAACAGACCCACAAAAGCCAAGAGAGTCAGGGGGCGCCTTCCCCACCCTGGGACCCGGCTCAGAGCCTGGCTTCAAACCCATCGTCCCCTGCCCTGCCTGCAGATGGGCCCTCCTGGAGTTTAGAGGTTTTGTAGTACTTCTTCTTACCCAAATTCTTTCCCATGTATCCAACATTATTGGTTCTTCAATATTTTGAGCCCACTTTATCATACAGTCTTTAACTAATTCTGTTTCGGAATCCATCTGTACTAATACGTTGTATATTCTCTTTATATGCATTAAACTTTGATCTCTTGTTTGTTTAAATAAGTTATCCTCGACTTGGCACGAAACCAATTTTTTGATCTGTTTTCCACCTGGCCTGTGGCTGTCCATACTGGAACCATGTTTGAATTACCTTTTCCTCTTTTAATACCATCTAAGGATTTTAGCTGTAACACACCCCTTTCTAGGGTAAGAAGCTGTCTGTTAAGTAATTCTATCCTCTTTTTGTGCTATGTTCATATTTTCTATTGCATGCCTAGGAATTGCCCACATGGGTATCTTATCATTTAATTTATATTGATATTTTTTTCCAAACCCGCAGTAGAGCATTCCTTAAAATATGACTTTTAAAATTCTTGCCCACTTTTTTTGTTAAGCATGCCAGCCATACACCAGATCAAAACCCTCGATATTAAGTATCCTATCGTTTGTTACATCAATCCAATCACTAATTACAGATAACGTGACCCTTCAAAACCGCGGTCCACAAAAGCGCGATCGACGAAAGCGCGCATTTGACGTCATCACAGCGCGACGAAAAAAATTAAAAATTGAAATAAAAATAAAATTAAAGCAAGCCGATTCACATAAAGGTAAGGGTTAGGTTTAGGTTTAGGGTTAGGTTAAGGGTTAGGGTTAGGTTTAGAGCGTTAGGGTTACGTTAGCGTTCGGTTAAGGGTTAGCGTTAGGTTTAGTGTTAGTTTAACGGTTAGATTTAGGGTTAGATTTAGGGTTAGGTTAAGGGTTAGGTTTAGGGTTAGATTTAGGGTTAGGTTAAGGGTTAGGTTTAGGGTTAGATTTAGGGTTAGGTTAAGGGTTAGGTTTAGGGTTAGGTTTGGGGGGGTTAGGGTAAGGTTTTCGCTTTATTTTTACATTTTTCAATCACAGCGCGATGTTTTCGTCGTGCTGTGATGACATCAAATGCGCGCTTTCGTCGACCGCGATTTTGTGGTGGAACCACAGATAATGCTACTGCATCATAATATAATTTTAGGGTTTTGTAGTACTTCTTGATGCAACTTTTTTTTTCTTTTTTTTTTGGCATGGGGTTTTCCTACGCTCCCCCCCATTTCATCCATGCAACTCCGGCTAACGAAAGTCGAGAGGCAATATGATCTGCTCATCTCCATCCCATCCATCCCAGTTTATCTTGTTTTGCACAAACTGGTCTGTGTGGTTGTTGTGTTGGATGGGAAGAGCCCTCCTGCTTAAAAAAAAACAAAAAACGATCGCAGATGGGACTCCCAAGCAGCGGGGAGTTAGCAAGGGACGGGGGGGTTACGTTCAGACCGCAAGGCGCGGTAGGGCACTCTGTACATGCCCAGGAGCACTCTCGGCACACCAACCGAGAAAGAAGAAGCCGTGCGGGGCGGCATGAGTCTCGGGCCACGATCCCCAGCTCCAGGAAACACCGATGCCGGTGGGAGAGAAGCCCGTTAACCCACCCGCCCGCCCTCCCCACCAAAAAACCGGGGTCCCTGAGGCGACGAGACGAGACCCCTCCGCCCCGGCCGCCGCCCTCCCGCCCTTCTGCCGCCCCGCCCGCGCGGGACCCACGTGACACCCTCGGCCTCTCCCGCGCGCGCACTCACCCTCCCCAATCGGCCATGGCCACAGCTCTGCTCGCTCCTCCCTCCTTCCTTCCTCGGGCGCCGCGAGAGTTCCCCGCCCAGCTCCCGCGAGATTTCGCGTCCCCGTCCCCCCCCCCCGCCGCCGCCTCTCGGGCGTAGAAGCGCTCGGCTTGCTTCGCTTGAAGGAAGGCCGTAGCGCTCAGAATAGAGGCGCGCGGCGGGAAATCAAGAGGAGGGCACGACGCCCTCTTCCGGCGGAGGGTGGTATTTCTCGGGGGGAAAAAGGAAAATCAGTTTGGAGGAAAGACAATGTTAAAACTTGCATCGCCGAGTTTTTCGGCTCTTTTTTTTTAATTGCTGATGGTTTTTATACGGTTTGATGATATTTTGTATTGTTCTTATATTGTTTTACCCTGTTTTTATGCTGTTTGTATTTTTACATCGTTTTACAGTTTTTATACTATTTGTATTTTTACATTGTTTACAGTTCTTACACTATTTGTATTTTTACATTGTTTTACAGTTTTTATACTATTTGTATTTTTACATTGTTTTACAGTTTTTATACTATTTGTATTTTTACATTGTTTTACAGTTTTTATACTATTTGTATTTTTACATTGTTTTACAGTTTTTATACTATTTGTATTTTTACATTGTTTTACACTGGTTTTATACTCTTTGTATTGTTTTACATTGTTTTTATCCTATTTGTATTGTTTTATATTGTTTTAAACTGGTTTTATACTATTTGTATTGTTTTACACTGTTTTACACTGGTTTTATACTATTTGTATTGTTTTATATTGTTTTAAACTGGTTTTATACTATTTGTATTGCTTTACATTGTTTTACACTATTTTTATACTATTTGTATTGTTTTATATTGTTTTAAACTGGTTTTATATTATTTGTATTGTTTTATATTGTTTTACACTGTTTTTATACTATTTGTATTGTTTTACACTGTTTTACACTATTTTTATACTATTTGTATTGTTTTATATTGTTTTAAACTGGTTTTATACTATTTGTATTGTTTTACATTGTTTTACATTGTTTTACACTATTTTTATACTATTTGTATTGTTTTACACTGTTTTTATACTATTTGTGTTGCTTTTATATTGTTTTATGCTATTTTACACTGTTTTATACTATTTGTATTGTTTTGCATTATTGCTACATTACTATAATGTTTCTGTCTGATTTTATACCGCTTTACATTGTTGCTATGCTGGTTTATGGACCACATGTTGCCCTGAGTTCTTTCCAGATGAGGCTCTGTTTCAATAAATAAACAGTAAATAAATTATCTTTTTGATGGACGTTTTTGTTGGCAGCTGTGGCTAGAGAGAAGCTCCCGGTGTCTTAATCTGGGAATGAAGTTGTACAACAGCTTATTTCTGAATGGACACAACACAGAGGTTGTATTTTGTCCTATTGGTTATTTATTTATAGAACTTATAATTAACATTGTACACAAACGTCTCCAGCACTTCTGGAATATATTTTTTTTAGCTTGATTCTCTCTGCGCTTCATGGTTTTCTTAAAGACGTTTCGTGACCCAACTAGAGAACATCATCAGTACCAGAAGGGAGTGAAGTTTGCACTGATGATGTTCCCTAGTTGGGTCATGGAAGGTCTGCAAGAAAACCACCCAGCTCAGAAAGCACCAAGGAGCCTACAACTCTTCTATTATTCCTCCTCCTCCTCTCCATAAACCCCATTCCCTTCTAGCACTGATGATGTTCCCTAGTTGGGTCATGGAAGGTCTGCAAGAAAATCACCCAGCTCAGAGAGCACCAAGGATTCCACAGTCCTCCTCTTCCTCTTCGTCCAATCCCACTCCCTTCTAGCACTGATTATGTTACCTAGTTGGGTCAGGAAACGAAGGCAAGAAAACCACCAAGCTTAGAGATCACCAAGGACACCAAAGTCGTCGTCATCCTCCTCCTCCTCCAATCCCACCCCCTTCTAGCAATTGATAAGGTTCCCTAGTTGGGTTATGAAACGTCTGTAAGAAAACCGTCAGGCTCAAAGAGCACCAAGAACTCCACTCCTCCACTAACCTGGCAAAATTTCAACCTGCAAATGGTTGAAAATGCAGCTATTGCTGCAAACTTTCCTGGCACTTTAATTCTAAGCCAGTGGTTCCCAAACTTGGCAACTTTTAAGACTTGTGGACTTCAACTCCCAGAATTCTCCAGCCAGCTTAAAGTTGCCAAGTTTGGGAACCACTGTTCTAAGCGATGCCATACAGAATGTGTCAGCCTCTGCTTTGCTGCTGCTTCAGCTGCCATTGAAACAGGGAGGGGGGACATGGTAATTGGGAGGGGAATCATGATGTGCTGGAGGAAGATTCTAGACACTGACCTGACCGTCTTACTGCACATGTGGAGGGAGTTTCCCGCCAAGGTTCACTAGACCGATTAGATCCCACAGACTAGGCCTCCTCCGAATTCCATCCGCTGGCCAGTGCCGACTGGCGACTACTCGGAGGAGAGCCTTCTCTGTGGCTGCTCCGACCCTCCAGAACGAACTCCCTGTGGAGATTCGAACCCTCACCACCCTCCAGGCCTTCCGCAAAGCCCTTAAAACCTGGCTGTTCCAACAGGCCTGGGGCTAAAGAGCTGTTGCCCCCGTCTTGAATGGTATGACTGTTGTGTGTTTTTAAATTATGTATTGTTATGTTTTGTCTTTTATTTTCTGTCTGTACCCCCCCTTCCCTGATTTGAATTGTGAGCCGCCCTGAGTCCCCTTCGGGGGAAAAGGGCGGCATATAAATATAATCAAATCAAATCAAGGTTAACTGTCCAGCATTCCATCCTGGTGATGACCTTTGAAGTTATCTCCCACCTGAGAGTTGGGTGCATTATAATTGGACTATGGACTGGGGTGCCAAGGGGAGGGGATTGAATTATACATGATATTATTCGCTTTTCGCGCCTAATTAACCAGATTCAGCTTAGCTTGGCTACTATTCGTTTGTAATTAGTAAAAGTACACTTGATTTCAAACAAATGGGAGTTGAGTGGTTTCTTTCCTGATTACTAAATGAAGTCGCAGCTGACAATGCATGATGGAGCTATTCAAGTTTATTCAGCTGCACCTCTGACACGTCTCGGTAGGTTTTGGCTAAGAAAAAAGTCTCGGCTGATTCTTTTCTGCTCGCTTGAGGCTTCAGGGTCTTCACTTCCTGGAAATCTTGCAACAGCCGGCTTCGGAGGAGGTGGCTGTCCTTGCCATCCCAGAATTTGCACAGCAGGATCCCTCCCGGCTGCAAAATGCCTCGGCCCAGATCCAGAAGGGACAGGCAGAGATGAATCAACTTCTGATGGTCGAATTCCCGGATGCCGGTGGCGTTCGGTGCCATGTCGCTTAGGATGATGTCCACTTTGCCTTTCGGGAGAAGGGTTTGGATCTCCTCGTGGGTGGCCAGATCTGTGATATCGGCGTGAGGGAGAAAAACCGCTCCTTCCAGAGGGAAGAGGTGAAGAAGATCAACTCCGAGGACAAAGCCGACGGGAAGTTTTGGGTCTAGGGGAAACAAAAAGCAGGTTAAAAGGCATTTATCGGTCTTCCAATGATATTCCCAGTTGCAATGGATGGCTGTGAAAGTTGGACCATAAGGAAAGCTGAGCGCCAAAGAATGGAGGCCTTTGAACTCTGAGGCTGGAGAAGAAGACTCCTGCATTGAGTCCCTTGGACTGCAAGGCCATCCAAACAGTCAGTCCTAGAGGAGGTCAACCCTGGCTGCTCTTTAGAAGGCCAGATCCTGAAGTGGAAACTCCAAAGACTTTGGTCACCTAATGAGAAGGAAGAAGGACTCCCTGGAGAAGAGCCTCATGCTGGGAAGGATGGAGGGCAAAAGAAGAAGGACTGCAAGGCCATCCAACCGGTCAGTCCTAGAAGAGATCAACCCTGATTGCTCTTTAGAAGGCCAGATCCTGAAGAGGAAACTCAAAGACTTTGGCCACTGATGAGAAGGAAGAAGGACTCCCCGGAGAAGAGCTTCATGCTGGGAACGATGGAGGGCAAAAGAAGAAGAAGGGGACGGCAGAGAAGGAGGAGGCTGGATGGAGTCAGTGAAGCAGTCGGTGTGAGCTTCAATGGACTCCGGAGGATGGTAGAGGACAGGAAGGCCTGGAGGAACGTTGTCCATGGGGTCACGATGGGTCAGACACGACTTCGCAACTAACAACATCAGTCTTCAAAGAAGCCCCAGATTCTTTGGCTAGACACCACACTGGTTAACTCATCTACAGTTTCCAACTATGCATCAGTTAACCAGTGTTAGCCAAAGAGTTAGTGGGATCTCCAAACTTAGCAACTTTTAAGACTTGGGGACTTCAACAGCCAGAATCCCCCAGAAAACATGGCTGCCTGGGGAATTCTGGTCGTTGGAAGTCCACAAGCCTAAAAGTTGTCAAGTTCAGAGAATTTACTCATTTAGCCCCACTTTCTGATTTTCTACTGGGTTTCAACTAATTAAATGAGCTGGGCCCGCATAAATCAGTTTGCAGATCACATTTTGGCATTTGAGGCAAACAGTATTTGGATTTTTTTTTCTCTGCAGGTGGAAGAAGAATTGTTTAAGAGAGAAAATGTTAAGAAAACCTGGCTCCTTTTGAAACCTTGGTGCCAAATATTAGTCGGTCCATCCAGATGATCTAGACAGAAACACCACTAGACAAGGGAATTCTACTTTATTTAAAGGCTATGTTGACAGAAGCTTTTAGATCTGAAGTTACAAACTTCCCAGCTCCCCGTTTTAACTCCTGGATCAATTAAGATGGCTCCTTTCCAAGTTTTTTTTTCCTCTGACTTTTAAACAACTGGGGGCTCCTGCCTCCCTTATCTAATTGTTTCTTCTAAGCAGCGTTTTCTTCGTGACCCGTCAAAACCGCGGAGGACAAAATCGCGCTCGACGAAAGCGCGCATTTGACGTCATCACAGCGCGATGAAAAAAATTAAAAATTGAAATAAAATTAAAATTAAAGCAAGCCGATTCACATAAAGGTAAGGGTTAGGTTAGGGTTAGGTAGGTTAGGTTAAGGGTTAGGGTTAGGTTTAGAGCGTTAGGGTTACGTTTAGCGTTAGGTTAAGGGTTAGCGTTAGGTTTAGCGTTACGTTAACGGTTAGGTTTAGGGTTAGATTTAGGGTTAGGTTTAGGGTTAGGTTTAGGGTTAGGTTTGGGGGGGTTAGGGTAAGGTTTTCGCTTTATTTTTACATTTTTCGATCTCAGCGCGATGTTTTCATCGCGCTGTGATGACGTCAAATGCGCGCTTTCGTCGAGCGCGATTTTGTCCTCCGCGGTTTTGTGGTGGAACCGTTTTCTTCCCTTTCTCCCCCAAGGTTACCCTCACATTTCATTAGGATATCAACGTTCACAAAAAGACACTCGTGATGCTTAGTCAGAATTCCAGGGAGAAAACCTTTTTCCTGGTGGTTTTTTAAATTTTATTTTTTTTCCTTTTTTAACTGCCAGTAGACTGATGACCCACACAGGGGCAAGTAAATCCTGACACTTTTATGAGGAAAAGAGCACCGAGGACATAAAGATAAAAATCATTCACTAGAGGGTTCTCCTCCAGGAGCCGTTGCAAAATGACATATTGCCTGGGATCTTAGAAATCACATAATAGCCATGGATAGGCAAATTTATGAAGCAAGTGGGTTCGATTGCTTTTAAAGACATCTACACCCCCTGAATTACCAAACGAACAAGACCAAGATATCTACTATTACACCGGCCATTTTAATGGTGGCTTGAGGGAACTTGAGTGTATACTATTACCCAGAAGTAATGCTACGATAATAAATCTTTTTTTCTTTAAAGGCTCTGTATAAGCTAATTCTTACTTTTTAACAGAAAGCTGTTGCCCAGTTTCTAGAAACTATGGAATGCCAAGCAGTCAATGATCTACTTATGGATTGTCCAAGCCATAAAGCGTGAGTAGGGAAAGCGTGTGTATTCTTCTCAAGGACACAGCTCTGTTACTCTATTTAGACAAACCTCTGTTACTCCCTTACTTATTACATAGAAGTATTGAGTGGCCTTCTTGGCTGAGTTTACACACTGCATTAAGCTTAGATTTTGTTAGTTATGTGTTGTGGCCCGGCAGGACCCGTTGGAGCTGCCACCAGACTCCGACAGCGAGGGCCCCTATGAGTCGGCCCTGGAGGACGTGGAGGACCCTGGACAGGGTTCCGACTCCGAGCAGGGCGCAGAGAGGCTGGTTGGCCACCAGGAGGCGCCTGAGCCTTGGAGCAGTGGGGAGGAGACAAGAGAGAGTGATCCAGAAACCAACAGTGAGTTGTTCCAGGATGCACGCCGTCGAAGGGCTACTCGGTCAAGAACTACGTAATTACAGGAGGTAATTACGCTCAGCTGATGGTCATTAAGCTCCTCTCCCAGACTATAAAAGAGACTGCTTGTGCCACACCCTCCTTGCAGAAGTCAACGCTTTGACTAAAGAGAAACGAACTTGGCAGGCTGGATTGCTGCCAGAGTTTGTCTGAATTGCTGCCAAGGTTTGTCAGACTTGCTGCCAAGGTCCTTATCTGTTTGTTTATTTGGCTTTCAGCTACCGAGAGTCTGGTCTTGTTATTAAAGGACATTCCATTTCACGCTTGTCTCGGCTTTCGTTACTGGACGGAGGAGGGGGTCAGAACAGTTATGTGTCTGTGGAGATTTTCAATCATCCAGGTCATGGCTGTCCCAAAGGTTTTTTTAATAAACACAACTGAAGTTTCTTGCGTTGTTTTTTTCCTTTGAAAACATTTCGCTTCTCATCCAAGAAGCTGAAGAAGTTTCTTGGACAAGAAGCAAAACATTTTCAAGGGGGGAAAAAAAGAAAGAAAGTCCAATTGCGTCTCGACAAGCATCTTTGGGACTTAGCTATGTGTAATGGTACAAGTCATAGTTGGATGGCTCACACATGCACTCAGCCAATAAACCCTAGTTTATCAAAAAGCAGGACTAAATGAAGCCATCTTGTGACTTAGCAAAATCTATGAACTCTTGTCGGCTGTTCAGCCTTCCATCCTTCCTTTGCTATTTATATCTATATCTATATCTCTACCTATCTCTCTCTCTATCTATCTATCTCTATCTATATATCTCTATACCTATACCTATCTCTCCCTCTCTCTTTCTATCTATCTATCTATCTATCTATCTATCTATCTATATCTATCTATATATCTATATCTATATATCTATATTAAAAAGAGCCGAGGTGGCGCAGTGGTTAAATGCAGCACTGCAGGCTACTTCAGCTGACTGCTAGTTCTGCAGTTTGGCTGTTCAAATCTCACCGGCTCAGGGTTGACTCAGCCTTCCATCCTTCAGAGGTGGGTAAAATGAGGACCCGGATTGTTGTTGGAGGCAATATGCTGACTCTGTAAACCGCTTAGAGAGGGCTGAAAGCCCTATGAAGTGGTATATAAGTCTAACTACTATTGCTATTGCTATTTCTATTTATATCTATATCTATATCTCTACCTATCTCTCTCTATCTATCTATCTATCTCTATCTATATATCTCTATACCTATACCTATCTCTCCCTCTCTCTTTCTATCTATCTATCTATCTATCTATCTATCTATCTATCTATCTATCTATATGTATATCTATATCTATATCTATATCTATATCTATATCTATATCTATATCTATATATCTATATTAAAAAGAGCCGAGGTGGCGCAGTGGTTAAATGCAGGACTGCAGGCCACTTCAGCTGACTGCTATCTGCAGTTCGGCGGTTCAAATCTCACCGGCTCAAAGGTTGACTCAGCCTTCCATCCTTCCGAGGTGGGTGAAATGAGGACTCAGACTGTGGGGGAGATATGCTGACTCTGTAAACCGCTTAGAGAGGGCTGAAAGCCCTATGAAGTGGTATATAAGTCTAACTGCTATTGCTATTGCTAGAGTGCTGTACTGCAGCCACTTCAGCTGACTGCTATCTACAGTTCGGCGGTTCAAATCTCACCGGCTCAAGGTTGACTCAGCCTTCCATCCTTCCGAGGTGGGTAAAATGAGGACCCGGATTGTTGTGGGGGGCGATATGCTGACTCTGTAAACCGCTTAGAGAGGGCTGAAAGCCCTATGAAGCGGTATATAAGTCGAACTGCTATTGCTATTGTCACCAGCAGACAGAGAGTTCATAGATTTTGCAAAGGCTTTGCGCAGGCTGGTGAAGAAAATAGGAAAACCACTCTGCATTGCCTATCTGTGGCATTTAAAAAAAAAATTAGTGAAAGTCACCCACGGCCAGCCTCTTAATCAATTCTATCATTTTATTTTTAGCACCTTCCTAACAAGGAGGGGTTTTATTTATTTTTTATGAGCAAGCCTTTTTGTAAGGATCAATAATTCAGAAATCCTCATCATCAATCACTGTCTTGTACTGTCGTCAAACCACTCCAAAGTCAGCCAACAGTAACGTTTTCTGCTGTCAGGGCACTTTTGCCTGACACTAATTAATTAAATTGAAGCTTTTCAAGACTGCTCTCACTATCATTTCCCAGAGGAAAAACCCACAATATTAAAACGAAGCCTCGGGTGGAGATTTTTTTTTTTAAAAATCACATAGTCTAACGGAGGGAAGAATTTATCCAGCAATAAACTGTCAATACTTGAGAGGGGGGGGAAAACATGCTTGGCAATATTTATTGGATAGAAGGAGATTAATATAAATAGGCCGATTCAAAACAATCACACTTTATGACACATTATGAAGTCTGAGGCAACCCCCTCCCCACACTCACATATAGCAAAGGAAGCAGGAATGGAACAAAAATTGAATCTGCAGAAAAACACATTTATAGTTTTGAAATATTCCAGCTACTTCCTAACCGAGGCTGCCAGGTTGCTCAAAGTGCAATAAAACAGGTGGGATTTGCAAAAAAACAAACAAGGTCAGCATTTTGCTTCCACTTTCTCAATCACGATCTCTGAGACAGGGAAGTAAGGGCCTGCCCCCTTTCTAGTTTGGGTTCGGCATCCTTCAGTCTCAAAAGACGATGGAATCGTGCTCTGGAAAGAGGTCTTAACAGCAGCATCTGGGGTGGCTAAAAAGGCCAATTCGGGAGTGGCAATCCCTTCCACACTGGGGGCAGGGGCATTCTGTCCCCTGCCCAGCCCCCAGATTTCGCTGGTTCCAGGAAGGCCGATGTCAGCCTCTGCTTCGCTGCTGCTTTGAAACGGGGAGGGGGGGGCATGGTAATTGGGAGGGGAATCATGATGTGCTGGAGGATTGTTATTAGAAGCTGTCTTGACCATCTCTCTGCGCATGTGGAAGAAGGGAGTTTCCCGCCAAGGCCAACTGTCCAGCATTCCAGCCTGATGATGCTTTTTGAAGGTATCTCCCACCTGACAGTTGGGTGAATTATTATTGGACTATGAAATGGGGTGCCAAGGGGAGGGGATTGAATTGTACATGATATCCATTGCTTTCGTGCCAAGTTACTCAGACTCAGCTTTGCTTTGCTACTATTCGTTTGTAATTAGTAAAAGTACACTTAATTCTAAGAATGGAGTTGAGTGGTTTCTTTCCTGATTATTAAATGAAGGAGCACCTGACAGCCTCTTTGCCTTAGCCTGCTGAACAAGCATCTCTCCGAATTGGAGAAGGCCATGCTGTGCCTTTAGCCTCCAAGCTGAAATGATCAGAGTTCAAGGTTTCCCAGCTGTTAATGTCCATTCCCAAGGCCTTAAAATCCCTCTTGCAAATATCCTTGTATCACAGCTGTGGTCTCCCTCTGGGACGCTTTCCCTGCCCTTATAATAATCCCTGCCATTAATATAATGATCATTATAATCATAAAATATATAACTTGTGTTTCCTAAGAGGGAGACAAAGCTGTAGATATATAGGCAGGCTTTGACTTACAAGAACAAAAATTCTAAGCGAGACATTTGTTAAGTGAGGTTTGCCCCATTTTACAACCTTTCTCGTCACAGCTTTCTAAGTAAACCACTGCGGATGTTATGTTAGCAATACGGTTTGTTAATCGGGTTTTCGCATTAATTTTGCTGGTCGGAATGTCAATTGCCAAACATCCGAATCTCGATCACATGACCAGGGCGATACCGCAACAGTCGTAAGTGTGAAAATGGTCGTAAAGGGCCATTGTAACTTTGAACAGCCACTAAGTGACCTACTGTAAATCAGGACTACCTATATATCCTTCCAATCTGCATATTTCCTCAGTGTTATTTTGCTTCTTGATCACCAAGCAGAGAATAGGGAAGGTGGCATCGATCTGGAAAGATGTCCCAAAATATGTTTGTCCTTCCCATTATTGGGAATTGTACCGTACAGACCGCTCTATTCTAGCACTGGCTATAGTTACGGTTGGAAATAAATATCCAGGCTAAGAAAAATGTGAGGATTGGGAAAAAACAAGAGGAAGAGAAACACAAAATTGCAAACGTAACAAGGAAGTGTTTTTAAAGCGTAAAGAGCAACAAGGCAGTTAGAATGGAGCAATGTCAGAAAGCTTAAAGTTCTTTATGGAAATTCAACGGGGTGAACCTGAGTCAGTGTTAAACCAAAAATCAGAATTGAAGCTCTTTACAGAGCTTTAAGTGTGCGCTCTAGTCCTGCCTTAAAGATGAAAACCAGATAGGTGACTTTGGTTCCAATCACCAGGGGAAGGGAAATTCTAGTTCCACTTTAGACATGAAAGCCAGCTGGGTGACTTTGTTGCCAATTCTCAGGAGATGGGGAGTTCTAATTCCGCCTTAGGCATGAAAGCCAACTGGATAACTTTGAACCAGTCCCTCTTTCCCCACCCAATCCATATTTCTGCCCATATTCCCTTGCAATGAAGAATACTCCATCAGAAGCCAGGAGCCATCCCAAACGAACCAAATCGCGGTATGGCTGGCTTAGAGCAGGTTGCAAACCAGCAGCCTTAGGCATCCACTCACCAGATCCTGCGGCATTGACCCTTTCCACAGCCACCTGGGCCCAGGCTCCAGGGGCCGACCCACAGTCAAGGACATGCAGCCCAGGCCGAAAGAGGTGATGTTTGTCGTCAATCTCCAGCAATTTGAAGGCACTTCGGCAACGATAGTTCCTCTCTTTGGCTCTCTTCACAAATGGGTCTCGGAAATGTCTCTGCAGCCAGCGATGCTCTGCCCCGGTTTTGGATTTCAGGTGTTGCCCCGTGGTGTGGATTTTCTGGATCTGGAGTAAAAGGGTGGGCAGCAGCTGATGTCTGCAAAGGAGAAAAATCAGTGGAATTGCTGAAAATTAGCAGGATGGATGGATGGAGGGAAGGAGGCAGGGAGGAAGGAAGGAAGGAAAAAGGAAGGGAGGGAGGAAATGGAGGGAAGGAAGGGAGGGAAGGAAGGGAAAGGGAGGGAGGAAATGAGAGAAGAATGGAGGGAAATGGAATGGAAGGAAGGAAGAGGGAGGGAGAGAAGGAAGGAAATGAAATGAGAGGAAGGAAGGAAGGAGGGAGGGAGGGAGGGAGGGAGGATGGTAGGTAATGAAATAAGAGGAAGGAAGGAAGGAAAAGAGAAGAATGGAAGGAAATGGAAATGAAGGAAGGAAGGAAATGAAATGAGTGGAAGGAAGGAAGGAAGGAGGGAGGGAGGACGGTAGGTAATGAAATAAGAGGAAAGAAGGAAGGAAAAGAGAAGAATGGAAGGAAATGGAAATGAAGGAAGGAAGGAAATGAAATGAGTGGAAGGAAGGAAGGAAGGAAGGAGGGAGGGAGGGAGGATGGTAGGTAATGAAATAAGAGGAAGGAAGGAAGGAAAAGAGAAGAATGGAAGGAAATGGAAATGAAGGAAGGAAATGAAATGAGTGGAAGGAAGGAAGGAAGGAAAATGAGAGGAAGGAAGGAAGGAGGACAGTAGGTAATGAAATAAGAGGAAGGAAGGAAGGAAGGAAGGAAGGAAGGAAGGAAGGAAGGAAGGAAGGAAGGAAGGAAGGAAAAGAGAGAAGGATTGAAGGAAATGGAAATGGGAGGAAGGAAGGAAGGAAAGGAAATTGTTGCTATCTTCTGGACCAGCATTTCTCAATCTCAGCAACTTTAAAACAGGTGAACTTCAACTAACGGAATTCCCCAGCCAGCGTGCTTCCAACTCCCACAATCCCCAGAGTGACGCTCTATGATGCGGAAATGACCTGGGCAGGCCAAGAGGAAGAGCTGCAATTAAACAGCCATGATGAAAAGGCCTCTCAGCCCACCCAAGGAAAAGGGGCGGGGAGGGGATCTTGGCAAGACTAATTCATGAGACACCCCCACCCCTCTCCAGCCCCGAGCACCGGAGGCGGGAATTGGGGGTGGGGAGACCTCTGGTTGCATTCGGCGCCACTCACCGGCTCATGGTTTCTCCGGCCACTTCCGGGATATGGGGGACACTTTTGCGGGTTACACCGAGTCCGACAGCCACAACCATTTCCCCCCCCCCCCCGGAAACGCCGCTCCGTCTCCTACGTTCCGTTGCCCCTGCACGTGTTTTTCAGCTGCGCCTGAGACGCATTGCATTGGTTCCTTTCAGGTTTGCGAGGATCGCGTTGGGGAGGGGTCGCCTCCCTTCTCCTCTTCCCCCTGTCCTACTGTCCCATTTACATCTACTTTTTTCCTGTGCTTATGGCTGTGTTTTGCTTATTAATATCCATTTGTTTGTGCCATTTTTCCCCATGTGCTTTCATACTTGTTCCTTTGTACTTGTTGACAAATAAATAAATCCATTTTGTTACCAGCAAACAGCAGGGAGGGCGAGGAAGAAAGAGAGGGAGGGGGAATCCAGGGCTTTTCTGGCGCTCTGCATCTTTTTCCCCCTTAGAGGCAACCTGTGGCTGGAGTTTCAAAGCCAGAAGTTTTGTTGGGGGGAATGGGGTGGGGGGAACCTTCCATGGAGTCTCCATGGGAGTGGAAACCCATGCATGTGAAAGCATGCTGGCTGGGGAATTCTGGGAGTTGAAGTCCACCCATTTTTTAAGCTGCTGAGATTGAGAAACGCTGGTCCAGAAGAGAAATTTCCTTCCCTTCCTCTTTCCCTCCCTTTGTTCCTTTCACATTTTCCTTCATCTCCCATTTTACCTTCTTTCCTTCCTCTGATTTCATTCCTTCGTCTCATTTCATCTCTTCCTTCTTTCCTTCCTTCCTTCGTCCCATTTCATCTCTCCTTCCTTCCTTCCTTCCCTTCATCTTTCCTTCCCTTCCTCTTTCATTCTCCTTCCTCTCATTTTTACTTCCTTCCTTCCTTGCTTCCTTTCATCTCCTTCCCTTTCCCTCCCTCCCTTCCTTCCTTTCACACTCTCCTTCCTTTATCTCTCATTTTTAGCTTCTCCTTCCTACCTTCCTCTCATTTCATCTCCTTCCCTTCCTCTTTCCCTCCCTTGGTTCCTTTCACATTTTCCTTCATCTCTCATTTTACCTTCTCTTTCCTTCCTCTCATTTCATCTCTCCTTCCTTCCTTTCTTCCCTTCATCTTTCCCTCCCTGCCTCCTTTTCTCTTTCATTCTCCTTCCTCTCTCATTTTTACTTCCTTCCTTCCTCTCATTTCATCTCCTTCCCTTCCTCTCCTTCCTTTATCTCTCATTTTTACCTTCTCCTTTCTTCCTTCCTCTCATTTCACCTTCCTTCCTTCCTTCGGCTCATTTCATCTCTCCTTCCTTCTTTCCTTCAAAGCAAGTTGCATTTGGGTGAAGTAGAATGTATCGGAGCATTTAAAGATGCTCCAGATGTCTTATCTTTTTCCAGTGATTTGGCCGTATTCCTTTCCCGCTTGCAAAGCATAGCACCAGCTAACTTGGCCCTCCTTTTTCTCTCCCCCCCCACCTTGCAACCTGCTGGAGTGTCAGCCTCTGCTTTGCTGCTGCTTCGGCTGCCATTGAAACGGGGAGGGAGGGAGCATGGTATTTGGGAGGGGAATCATTATGTGCTGGAAGAAGATTCTAGACGCTGGCCTGACCATCTCATTGCGCATGTGGAGAAAGGGAATTTCCCGCCACGGTTAACTGTCCAGCATTCCAACCTGGTGATGTCTTTTGAAGATATCTCCCACCTGACAGTTGGGTGAATTATAATTGGACTATGGACTGGGTTCCCAAGGGGAGGGGATTGAACTATACATGATATTCTTTGCTTTCGTGCATAATTAACCAGATTCAGCTTTGCTTCACTACTATTCGTTTGTAATTAGTAAAAGTACACTTAATTTCAAACAAATGGAGTTGAGTGGTTTCTTTCCTGATTATTAAATGAAGCAGCACCTGACATGGAGCTTCCTGCAAAATGTCTGTGGATTTGCCCCTTGATGCTTCCCCCTTCCCTCTTCTTGACCTAGGGTGCAGCATGCTGACGACTAAGCTGTACACGTTGGTGTTGGTGGTACAGCCGCAGCGCATCCTGCTGGGCATGAAGAAGCGCGGCTTCGGAGCCGGCCTCTGGAACGGCTTTGGGGGGAAGGTGCAGCTGGGGGAGACGGTGGAGCAGGCAGCCCGAAGGTGAGTGGACACTGGACAGCCAGTTCTTTGGAAGAGGCTCGTGGTTGCAGTTTTGGTATTGCACAACACGCAGCCCGTGTGACTTGCTCCGCTTCTACTTTGTGGGCCAAATGGAGTTGGGATGATTCATACTGGATGGAGGGTTCTTTTCTTTTCTTTTGATTTGGGTTTTTCAAGCTCAATCGTCGGCCAAGCGGAGGGACTCGCCTAGACGCTGCGCTGTGTTAAAATTAAAAATTGGCTTGGGGGAATGTTTTGGGAGAGGCCACAAATGGGTGCGGATTCACTGTGTTTCATCACCTGGGAGTCATTCCACCCATTATTATTTAGCGCGTGATGAGAATGTGACAAGGAGAAGTAAACAGAGACGCACAATTCAAAGCAAAAGGTGCCTTCGTTCCGTAGCATCCCTTAAGCTACAGGTGCTCCCTGGGCCACGTCATAAAGTCTGGAGTATTTTACCCGATTCTGTTGTCTCAGCGACTGATTTTTCACTCCTTTCATTCTTGACTTGACGCCTGCGGACATCACTCTGTATTTAAGAGGTTCTTAAAAAGGGCACGTGTGAGTGCACGGATGTGTCTAGTGTCCCTGTCACGTTTTATTTATTTTTTTCATTTTGTTCGCTCAAATTTGTAATTTTTGTTTGACAAAGAAAGGAAGAAGAGAGAGGGAAAGGAAAGGAAGAAAAGGGAAGGAAGGAAGGAAGGAATGAAAGGGAGGAATAACGAAAGAAAGAAGAGAGAGGGAGGAAAAAAGAAAGAAAGAAGAGAGGGAAAGGAAAGGAAGAAAAGAGAAGGAAGGAAGAAGGGAGGGAAGAACAAAGAAAGAAAGAAAAAGAAGAGGGAGGGAGGAACAGAGAAAGAAAGAAGAGAGAGGGAAAGGAAAGGAAGAAAAGGGAAGGAAGGAAGGAAGGAAGAAGAGGGAGGGAAGAACAAAGAAAGAAAGAAAGAAGAGGGAGGGAGGAAAAGAGAAAAAGAAAGAAAGAAAGGAGGAACAGAAAGAAAAAAGGTAGGAACAGAGAAAGAAAGAAGGAAAGAAAAAGGGTGGGAAGAAGAAAGAAAAAGGAGGGAGGGAGGGAGAGAAAGAAAAAGGAAGAGAAAAAGAAAGGGAGGAACAGAGAAAGAAAGAAGGAAAGAAAGAAAGAGGGAGGGAGGGAGGGAGGAAAAGAGAAAGAAAGAAAGAAGAGAGAGGGAAAGGAAAGGAAGAAAAGGGAAGGAAGGAAGGAAGAAGAGGCAGGGAAGAAGAAAGAGAAAGAAAGAAAGAAAGAGGGAGGGAGGGAGGGAGGAAGAGAAAGAAAGAAAGGAGGGAGGAACAGAGAAAAAAAAGGAGGAACAGAAAGAAAGAAGATAAGAAAAAGGAGGGAGGGAGGAAGAGAGAGAAAGAAAAAGAGGAAGAGAAAAAGAAAGAAAGGAGGGACGAACAGAGAAAAAAAAGGAGGGAGGAACAGAGAAAGAAAGAAGGAAAGAAAGAAAAAGGAGGGAGGGAGGAAGAAAGAAAAAGGAGGGGGAGGAAGAAAGAAAGAAAGAAAGAAAGAAAGAAAGAAAGAAAGAAAGAAAGAAAGAAAGAAAGAAAACATGATAGACATACTGCCCTCCTGGCCTCACAGCCATGACAAAGAGAACAGTATTTCACCCATGATCAACAGGCACAGACCTACAATATCATTATTAAAAGACTGCTTGGGTTTATGGCTCAGTTTCCATCTAAATTTAAGATTCATTAAACTCACAGTATTTGCTTCCAGTTGGGACCAGCTTCTCCTCTACTAAGCAAGTTAGCGACATCGTAATTTTAAGCAGTCACTCAGTCAATGGCCCCGAGTCGAGGGCTGTCTGTATTAAATGCTTGTTCCCAGTTGGAAGGCCAATCGTGCACCTTCGCCCTGATCCTGTTGTCCTTCCAAAGGAAACAAGTTTAAAAATGCAGGAATGCAGAGTTAGGACCACCAGCACTGAGGGAAACACCCAGAGGTGAGAAGGAACGTGTGAACCCAATCCTCCACTTTCCCCAAACTCTCTTGTTCCCTTATTCCCAGGGAGCTCCAGGAAGAAAGCAGCTTGATCGTGGACACCTTACAGAAAATGGGTCAGATCACCTTTGAGTTTGTAGGCAACGCGGAGCTGATGGAAGTCCATATCTTTCGCGCGGACAGTTTCCACGGAGAACCCACGGAAAGTGACGGTAAGAAAGTGGGTGGGAGCGCTAACCACTAGGGAAGCCTGCAAGGACCTGGGCCACACAGTCAAGCTGGCCTCCATCCATAACAACATGATCCAAGCTGCCACTGTGAGTTTTGTTTTTAGTCCGTGCGTGTATATCACGCTGGCAGGGTTCGATCGATCAGAATAGAGCGGGAAGGCACCCGGGAGGTCTTCTAGTCCATCCCCTTTGCTAAAGCAGGAGAGCCTATGTACCATTTCAGACAAGTGCCTGGCCAGTCTCTTCTTAAAAACCTCCAGTGATGGAGCATCCGCAACTTCTAGTGGCAAGCTGTTCCGCTGGCTAATTGTCCTCCCTGTTAGGAAGTTTCTCCTCAATTCCAAGTTGCTCCGTGATTAGTTTCCATTTGTCCTGACTTCAGATGCTTTGGGGAATAGGGAGACACACACACACACTCCACTTCTTCTTTGGAGCAGCCTCTCAAATACTGGAATGCTGCTATGATGTTCCCCCTGGTCCTTCTCTTCTCTGGACTAGCCAAACCCCATTCCTGCAACTGCTCTTCCTGTTTTAGTCTCCAGGCCTTTAATCATCCTAATAACTGGGAACATCAAGAGCCGAGGTGGCGCAGTGGTTAAATGCAGCACTGCAGGCTACTTCAGCTGACTGCAGTTCTGCAGTTCGGCTGTTCAAATCTCACCGGCTCAAGGTTGACTCAGCCTTCCATCCTTCCGAGGTGGGTGAAATGAGAACCCGGATTGTTGTTGGGGGCGATATGCTGACTCTGTAAACCGCTTAGAGTGGGCTGAAAGCCCTATGAAGCAGTATATAAGTCTAACTGCTATTGCTATTGCTAACTAGTTGCTCTTGTCTGCACTTTTTCCAAACTTCCATTGCATTATCATTGCAACTTTACAAGTGTCGCAACCTCCAGAAGGTGTGTTTGAGAGAGAGAGAGAGAGAGAGAGAGGGAGGGAGGGAGGGAGGGAGGGAGGGAGGGAGGGGATAGGGAGGGAGGAAGGGGGAAGAGATAGATAAGATCATCATTTGTGATCTTCCAACAAGCAAATCAGGGAAGCCTGAATCCCTTTAAAAACCTCATGATTCAACAGCCGCAGTGATTTGACTTAGCAGCCATGGCCCAAAAAAAGCTCATAAACTCTGCCGTGACTCGCTTTAACAACCGCCACGCTTAACGACAGAAATTTCACACGCACACACGCAAAACTGTGGCTAGAAGCCAAGAACCAAGCTGTACCTCGTTTCTCCCCCGTTTACAGAAATGCGCCCTCAGTGGTTTGGCGTGGACGAGATACCTTTCAAGGAGATGTGGCCGGATGATATCTATTGGCTTCCTCTTCTGCTCCAGAAAAAATATTTCCTGGGCTACTTTAAGTTCCGGGGGCAGGAGACTATCTTAGAATACACCCTGAAGGAGGTGGAGAAGATGGAAGGAGGAACAGGAGGAGGATTTCCTGACGGAGACAGGATAAAGGACACCCTGGCAGGGAAGGAACCACTGCCGGCTGTGTAGCAATGCAATTCTTCTGCCAAACTCAACTCCCAGAATTGGTTGACTGATTGGTTGGTTGACTTTCTAGGACAGGGACAGCTAACGTTATCTGGACCGAGTGCCAGAAGCGCGTATGTGCGCCTATGAATGCATGTGCAAAATGCAATCCGTGTATGCGCCCCCCCCTCCATGCATGCGTGTGCACCCCCCGCACGAGCCTTTCCCCCTGCGTACCTCTCCTCCTGCACACGCTCCATCCCCTCCCCTGTGCATGCACACACACCCACACACCTCCCGCGCATGCACAGCAGACCCAAAGACCATTTGGCTGGTGGGAGGCGCCAGCGCATGCCCAGCAAAGCTGAACCGGGGCAACGTTTGATGTACCACCAGAAAGAGTGTGGCATGCCACCTCTGACACGCGTGTATAGGTTCTAGGGGTGAAAAAAAAAACCCTCAAAACTACTTGTTCATATACAGAAATGTGTTCCGTGACCAATAAATACTAAATTACGGAAAAATGCGGTTAAACCAGAAGAAGAGATTTCAGGCTGTTTTCAACGTCATGAAGAAGAAAAAAACGCTTTGATCCTACACGTTGCCATAAATGGGTTTCACTTCAAATAAACTTTCAAACTTTTTTAATAAAGAGTTTTACATTTCTCTTCTTAACAAATAAGATCTTTGTTTTTGCAACTTTTGGGGCGGGGGGCTTGCGGGAGGTCAAGACCCCCATAAACGTTTACTGAAGTCTTACCAAGTGGGAATAAAGACATTCTGCCGTTTCATAAAGTGCTTTGTTTTTAAAAAAAACAACACAATACTTTTTGCAAAGCGGAGACCCCTCGTAACAAATGTCAGATTAAATGCCAGGAGGCTGGAGGAAGCCCGCCCACCCACCCAACCCCAAACCAAAAAAAAGAAAACAGCCCGTGACTTGGAAAAACACACAAAAAAAAGACAAAATGTCCTTTCCTGAGAATTTGGCATTCGGTCCCTTTCTGGTGGCTCCTTTTGTCCCGGAGCCTTAAATCATCTTGCTAAAAACAAAAAAAAATAATTGTTCTGTGGTCCCACTTTAAATAGATATTCCCTCCAAATGAACTTCATGGCCTTCTGTTTTCTTGTAGAGAAAAAAGTGGCTTTCTTTGTAGCAGTTGTAGCATTTTGTTTTCATCCAACAGAACAAGCTTTCGACAGCTGTGATTTATTTATTTTGACTAGACATGAACCAACGAGGATTTCTCCTTTTACTGGAGAGAACTTCAAGGCTGGTAGCCCCCCGGGCCAACTTAACCCCGAGGCTCTGAAGCTAAGGCAGGTTCATTTCGATTAGTAAGGCGATTGTCTGGAGAGGTTTTTAAAACCTATATTGGAATAAGGCAGTGCGTTTAGCTGATCACCATGTTCAGCCAAGCTTTGAAGAGGAACATGAGTGGACAGGAGAAGGAATGTATGTGTCCCCCCATGGATGCTACGAAGAAAGAGATTCTCAGTCTTGGCCCCTTTAAGAATTGTGGACTTCAGCTCCCAGAATTCCCCAGCCAATGTGGCTGGTTGGGGAATTCTGGGAGTTGAAGTCAACCCATCAGCGACTTCTCCTGACTGCCGGCTGCCAGCAATTGAATCTCACCAGGCTCAAGGTTGACTGCGCCTTTCCTGCCTTCCGAGGTGGGTAAAGTGATGACCCAGATTGTTGGGGGCAGCTCTGTAAACTGCTTAAAGTGGGCTGTAAAGCACTGTGAAGCAGTATATAAGTCTAAGGGCTATTGCTATCGTCCTTCTTTCCTTTCTGTGGTGGTGCAGTGGTTAGAACGCAGTATTTGCAGGCTAATTCTGCTGAATGCCAGCAGTTCGATTCTCACCAGGCTCCAGGTTGACTCAACCTTCCATCCTTTTGAGATGGGTAAAAAATGAGGACCCGGATTGTTGGGGGAGGCAAGAGGCTGACTCTGTAAACCACTTAGAGAGGGCTGCGAAGCACTGTAAAGCAGCATATAAGTCTTAAGTGCTATGGCTATTAAAGTGGCCAAGGTTGAGAAACATTAGAGCAGTGTTTCTCAACCTTGGCGACTTTAAGTCCTGTGGACTTCAACTCCCAGAATTCCCCAGCCAGCGAGAGCTGGCTGGGGGATTCTGGGAGTTGAAGTCCACAGGACTTAAAGTCGCCAAGGTTGAGAAACACTGCTTTAGAGCAACACACAACATCCCATCTCGTAGGTATGAGGTATACAAGTGAGAAGGATTGACTTATGCACATGCTGGACGCAAACTTGTTATGGGAAAGCCTATCAGAGGCCAACTATTATTATCTGGCGACTGTAAGCCAGCACATTGTTGAGATGTGCCTCCATGTACCAGATCTGGGTAAACAGTGTTCGCCATTTGGATTTGGTCCATCACATCACTTCTTGTTAAAGGAATTTGCTACATCATTAAATGGCTTTTAGAAAATCCGTTCAAGTGGCCATTAAATAATTCTGGCACAAGTCAGAACTATCTGCACTTCTAAGAGGTTTGAGAGGCTGGAAGTGTGCTTTGAGAGATGAATTCATGAGTCTAGTCCTCTGTGAGGCAGCTGGCCACTCCTTACGTGGCACGGAGTCACACAGCCACCCGTCTACTGTTGAAGCATACAATAGTGGCCAAAATTGTGGAAAACTTTTGGGGAAAGTATTTTGGAGGTTTGATGGCTAATAACACTACTTTTCTTTTGAGTAGTACCATACAATTATATATCAATGGAAAGATAATTTAATCAAGAATGTAACGCAACAAAGTTTGCTCAATTATCTGTATTCTATGAAAAGTTATAGCCAAATATAGCAGCAATAAAACCCAGTTAATCGAAGCAATCATTCTATCTTGGTTTCACATTGTAACAGCTGCACAACTAAAAGACTTGGTTCACTCCATGGAAAGATGTTATAAGGCCATAATTCCTGCTAAAGGTTACCCAATTGAATGTAAGAGTAGGAAAGAGGGGAGGAATGGGAAGAAGAGGGGAAGGGTAAAGGGGAGGAAGGGGAAGGAGAGAAGAGAAAGGAGAGGAGGAAGGAAGGAAGGAGAGAAGAAAGAGAAGAAAGGGGGGTAGGAAGGAGGGAGGGAAGGAGGGAGGGAAGCAAGGAGGGAAGGAGAGAAGAAAGGAGGGAAGGAAGGAGAGAAGGAGAGAAGAAAGGAGGGAAGGAAGGAGGGAATGTAGGAGAGAAGGAAGGGGGAAGGAAGGAGGAAAGGAAGGGGGAAAGAAAGGAGAGAAGGAGAAAAGAAAGGAGGGAAGGAAGGAAGGAGGGAAGGAAGGAGGGATAACAATTAAACAATTGTAGTCAAATGGAGGTATAATGATGGTAATATGTATAAATTTTGTAAAAAAAAAAAAATAATAATAATAATAATAATAAAAAAATAAAGGTTACCCAATTAAGTATTAACTGACACGGTGATAATAATTTATCTCGTTTTTTTCTACATGTCTTCACTTTTCTTCTTTATAACTCCTATTCTAATAGCAAATCCTTCACAGAAGTTATTGCATTACATTCTTGATTTAATTATCTTTCCATTGATATATAATTTTACAGTAATTACTCCCCCCCAAAAGTGGTGTTGTTAGCCATCAAACCTCAAAAATACTGTACACTTTTCCCCAAAAAGTCTCCACAATTTTGGCCACTACGGGTCGTGTCCCTAAAGTTACGCTTCTGTTCCATTGAAACATCTGGCTTCCCGAAACAGAATAAGAAAGAAAGAAAAACACTCACGATGGTCGCTTCGCTCAGAATGCTGTTTAAGGAAACTCTAATACCCCTTTGATCGAGGGCACATATATTTGCTGCCCGGCCTTAACTCCCCATGGAATTATGGGCTTTTTTCCTGGAGTAGAGTGGGTCTCTTTTGACAAGGGGGCAGCCCCCCCCCCTCCTTCCCAAAGGGCTGTTCTAGAGCCTTCACAGTCGACGTTAAAAATGACAACACACGAAAAAGAGTCTTTGGGGGGGAAAATATCACATCTCTACATATTGGAGATTGTGGAGAAACCGCCCCCCCCCCCTCCTCAAATCAGGCTGTGGGAGGCAAAGCTGGGATTTGCCAAGAGAAGAATACCTGGACAGGTGCGCTTAAGTGTCATTAAGGGGCAGCCCCGTTCTTTCCAGCTCCTCCCATCCTCAATCTCAGAAACATTAACTGGGAAGGAGATGGTCCTCTTGGGCAGACAAGGGGAGCATCAAGACGTCGCTGCTTCCCGCAAACAGGCAGCTCAGCTTGGGCTTCAGTTCGTTCCAGACTTTGCTCATCTGCAGGAAGGGAAGGAGAGAGGCAGGAGTGGTCAGCAGAAGGGCGGGGGAACATCTGCAGAAGATGCCCTCCAACGTTTACCCTTGGCGGCTTGAGGAAAACAAGCGAGAGGAACGCAAGAGCCGCCTAGAACTGCCAGCTGGTGGAGGACACACACACTGTCACATCTTTTTACCTTTGGGACTTCCGGCCTGCCACAGTTTCTACTGTGGGAAAACAGTGGGGTGGGCGGGGATTATATGGCGTATGGGTGATATGTAGCCATAACAACATTCTTTCTCAGAAAGTCAAGGTCATCTGGGCCTGAAGCTGCGAAGAGGTGACTGGGAGTCATCTCCAGTTGGGGCGGTGCTCTGATCGGACTGTGTGATGGACATATGGGTGCTGGGCAGGGATTTGAACTTTCTTTTGGGTGGGCAAAACCTGGAAGTTTTCGGATTCGGGTTTTCCCAGCTGTGCCAAGATGACAACTCTAATAAAATGGAACTTTGAGGAAACTTAAGCCTCGGAGTCTTCTTTCGTTAGGGGGCGTTACTTTGAACATACACAAACACACACAGGCACGCACGCAGCCTGGTAAGCACTCACCTCTTTGTGGCCCTGAATCTGCGAGTTGACAAAGGCTCCCAGGATGTGAGTAGTGAGCGGAAGGTAAATGTGGATGAGCTGAGTCTCTTGGTGAAGGCAGTAGAGGGAGAAGTAGTTACGCTGCTCCATGGTCAGGATTGCGTTCTCTTGCTGACGGGGGTGGGTGGGTGTGTGTGGAGAGAAGGAGGAGAAAGAGGGGAAGGAGAAGAGGGAGGAAGGGAGGGGAGGAGAAGAAGCAGAACGGGGGGGAGGAGAAGGGAAAGGAGAAGAAGAGAAAAGGGGGAAAGGAGGAGGAGGAGGAAGAGGGGAAGGAGAAGAGGGAGGAGGGGAGGAAGGGAGGGGAGGAGGAGGAGGAAGAGGGGAAGGAGAAGGGAGAGGAGAAGAAGAGAATAGGTGGGAAGGAGGAGGAGGAAGAGGGGAAGGAGAAGAGGGAGGAGGGGAGGAGAAGAAGAAGCAGAAAAGGGGGAAGGAGAAGGGAGAGGAGAAGAAGAGAAAAGGGGGAAAGGAGGAGGAGGAAGAGGGGAAGGAGAAGAGGGAGGAGGGGAGGAAGGGAGGGGAGAAGAAGAAGCAGAAACGGGGAAGAAGAAGGGAGAGGAGGAGGAGAGAAAGGGGGGAAGGAGGAGAAAGGGGAGGAGGAAGAAGAGGAAGGAAAAGGAGACAGAGGAGGAGGGGAAGGAGCAGGAGGAGAAGGAAAATTAGAGGAAAAAAGGAGACAGAGGAGAAGAAGGGGAAGGGGGGAGAAGGAGAAAAGGGAGAGAAGGGGAAGAAGAGGAGGAGGAGGAGAGAGGAGACATAAGAAAAGAAGGGGAAGGGAGGGGAGGAGGAGAAAAGGGGGAGAAGGATAAGAGGAGGAGGAGGAGGAGGAAGAAGAGACAAGAGAAGAACGGGAAGGAGGAGGAGGAGGAAAAAGGAGACGGAAGAGAAGAAAGGGAAGGAGAAGAAAAGAGGAAGGGAGATTAGACTAGAGCCTTGGAGAGACACAAGCTATCATCTCCACCCAAGGCCTTGTGTGTCCCGTCCCCCCACAGCCCCCCATCTTCTTCCCCAACCCCACTCAAAACACTCCCCAAGGCTGCTCCAGTTCCTCCAACCTCACTGGGCGCTTATCGTTGCCGAGAGGACTAAACCCCGGCCCATTTTCCATTCCTTTATCCAAAGCATCAAAGGCCGAGAGCGCCCATCGCTTTCAGGAGTCAGGAACGTCCATCCAGCCCCGAAGCGGAGAGGCTGCTCTCACCTCCACAATCCGGGATTCCAGCTGCTCCACCGACTCGGGCTCCTTGTTCTGCACCGTGGCACTCATCATCTGCCTCTTCATCACGCTGTACTTGTGCAGAGCCCGCTGGTGTTTGTGCAACACACCCTTCTCGTGCCTCTCGCACAGATCCTGCCAGGCAGGCGGAAGAAGCAGGTGACATCTCTCAATCTGCCTTTCTCTGGCTCTATCTATCTTGTCCGTCCATTCATCCAGCTGTGCCTCTGTCTCTCTAACTACCTCTTTCTTTATCATATCTGCCTGCCTGCTTCTCTCTCTCTCTCTCTCTCTCTCTCATCAGTCTATGTCTATCTATCCGTCTATCTATCTATCTATCTGTCTGTCTGTCTGTCTCTTCCTCTTTATCACCTATCACTCTATGTCTATCTCTGTCTATCTCTCTATCTGTGTATCTGTCTATCTCCTCTCTATTATCTTTCAGTCTATCTCTGCTATATATCTCTCTGTATATCTCTTCCTCTCTCTTATCAGTCTATGTCTGTCTGTCTATGTGTCTATCTATCTATCTACCTACCTACCTATCTCTATCTATTTATCTGTATATCTATCTATCTATCTATTCTCTATCATTTTTCAGTCTATGTCTATCTCTGCCATATCTCTCTCTGTATATCTCTCTCTTCCTCTCTGTCATCTGTCAGTCTATGTCTGTCTGTCTGTCTGTCTATCTATCTATCTCTTCCTCTCTATCTTATCAGTCTATGTCTGTGTGGGTTTGTCTGTCTGACTATCTATCTACCAACCTACCATCTATATCTTCTATTTTTCTATCTATCTATCTATCTATCTATCATTATCTATCTATCTATCATTATCTATCTATTTATCATCTATCTATCTATCTATCTATCTATCTATCTATCTATCTATATATATATATATATATATATCACCTATCTAGCTATCATCTATCTATCATCTATGTATCATCTATCTATCATCTATCTATCATCTATCTATATCTATATCTATATCTATATCTATATCTATATCTATATCTATATCTATATCTATATCTATATCTATATCTATATCTATATCTATCTATATATATATATATATATATATATATATATATATATATATATATAATCTATCTATCATCTATCTATTATCTATCTATCATCTATCTATCTATCATCTATCTATCTATCTATCTATCTATCATCTATCATCTATTTATCTATCTATCTATCATCTATCTACCTACCTACCTACCTACATCCATCCATCCATCCATCCATCCATCCATCCATCCATCCATCCATCCATCCATCCATCTATCTATCTATCTATCTATCTATCTATCTATCTATCTATCTATCTCTTCCTCTATCATCTGTCTATCTATGTCTGTCTATCTATCTATCATCTTTATTTGTATTTTTATCTATCTGTCTGTCTTATCATCCCTCTCTCTCTCTCCATCCATCTTTCATCCTTTTCATTCCTCGACTTTCCTCTTTCGGACCCTCCAGCCCCCAGCCGTGTCCCAGCCTTTCTCTCTCTCTCTCCCCCCCCCCCCCCCCCCGCAAACGGCTCGGTGGGCCGCCGGACTCACTTTATAAGACTGCAGCAAGTCCAGGAAAAGGTTGAGCTTCTCCACCACGTCGTTCTCTTCCTGTTTCCCCTGGACAGCAGAACGAAGGAGAACCCTGTGAAGGGGGGGGAGGGCAGCTGTCCCCCCCCCACACCCACCTGCCCACCCGAGGGCAGGAAGTCGGTGGCAAGTGGCCCCTCGGAGGTTGGGAAGGAGGATCCTGCAGGGGAATCTTCCATGGGGAGAGAGGGCGGGGGGGCGATGTAGAGCAATTCAAGCGGAAAGAGGCGGTGGGTGGGTGCGCAGGTATTCTGTGTATGGGCATGTGTGTGCGCGCACAAATCCATACACACACACGCACATACATACATACACACGCCCAGGTGGTCAGCTGGCGGCCACAGCTGGCCCTGGAAACGTCCGTCACCAAGCGGTGCAGGCGTTGAACGGAAACCTCCCCGACCGAAAATAAAAAATAAAAAATTTGGACGTTTGTTTCCACACAGGCCTTTCTCTGAATGGAGTCGTGGATTCCAATGGAGTTTCCGTATCTTTATCATCCATTCACTGACAGGAGCCCGCCTCCCCCCCCGCCCCCAGGGGTAGGTCAGAGGTTTACGGCTTCTCCTCGCTTGGAGACTGAAACCGGGACGGGTTTCTCAGTCGTTAAGCGAACGCCGTTCAGTGAAGTGCTTACGGTCTTCCTTCCAGCACATCCTTCCATTTTACGGATCGGCGAAGAGGAGGGGGGGTTATCCCCAGTGTGGAATGGTCGCTAAGCAAGGCGGTCCCTAAATGAGGACAGCCCCCCCTGGCGCTTCCTTGCAATCTTCACTGACAGGTCGATGAATCTCAGAGGGGGGGGAGGGCGCCCGGACCCATCGTCCTGGGCAACCAACACCCCCCCCCCCCGCTCTCTCTCCCGCAAACCTTTCCCATCCCGGGCTCACCTGCTGAACGGCTTTGTCGGCTAACATGGCAAATTCCACGGAAAGGCCTTTCAGGGCCTGCTTCAGGTTCCCCCAGGCGCTGTGGTTCAGAGCCGCCCAGGAAGGCAGCGGGGTTGTGTCCGAGCCCAAAGCACTGGCGGAAGAAGGAGGGGGAGGTGTCTGTGAAGACCCTGCAGACCCTTTGCATCAGCCACCCCCCCCCCCCATTGGCACCCAGCATCCAGCCCTCTCTAAGCGGTTTACAGAGTCAGCCTCTCTTGCCCCCAACAATCTGGGTCCTCGTTTTACCCACCTCGGAAGGAAGGAAGGCTGAGACCACCTTGAGCTGGTCAGGATCGAACTCCTGGCAGTGGGCAGAGTTAGCCTGCAACGCTGCATTGTAACAACTGCACCACTCTGCCGGCTGGCCTTCCTTCCTTCCTTCCTTCCTTCCTTCCTTCCTTCCTTCCTTCCTTCCTTCCTTCCTATGCTATAACAGACATATACCACTTCACAATGCTTTACAGCCCTCTCTAAGCGGTTTACAGAGTCAGCCTTTTGCCCCCAACAATCTGGGTCCTCATTTTACCCACCTCGGAAGGATGGGAGGTTGAGTCAACTAGGAGCCGGTCAGGATTGAACTCCTGGCAGTGGGCAGAGGGAGCAATACTGCATTCTAATCACTGCATCACCATAACCCTTCCCTCCCTCCCTCCCTCCCTTCCTCCTTCCTTCTTTCCTCCCTCCCTCATGCTCTCCTTCATCTCTCTCAGTACTTCCTCCCTCTCTCCCTCCCCACTTAGCACTTAGACTCATATACCACTTCACGGTGCTCTACACCCCTCTCTTAAGTGGTTTACACAGTCAGCCTCTTGCCCCAAACAATCCGAGTCCTCATTTGACCCACCTTGGAAAGTTGGAAGGCTGAGTCAACCTTGAGCCTGTTGAGATTCGAACTGCCAAACTGCAGGCAGAACGGCAGTCAGCAGAAGTAGCCTGCAATACCGCACTCTCACCACTGCGCCACTGCAGCTAAATGCAGGCCATTTGCCAAACACCCAAAATTCAGGAGTGGGGGCTGTTGAAACCTCAAATCTGGGCCACAAGTAACCCCAGGCGGTCTGTCCTAACTTCGAAGAATCACTACTTCGTCATAGGCGAAGGACCACCTCCAGAGGTGGGTTCCTACCAATTTCGCACCTATTCGGTAGAACCGGTCCGTCAAATCTACCGAACCGATTAGAAGAGGTTCCACCAATGGACCCGGAAAGCAGGCCACACCTACAGAAGAGGTTCCAAAATTTTTTGAAACCCACCACCTCTAAAGAGATGGTAGCTCAACAACCCCAAGGCCTGAGCTTAGAACACGGGTGGCTCAGTTGACGCCCGCTCACCTTAGCTCCTTCCCGAAGAGGAGAAGGTCCGAGGCATTGTCCACCGCCCGGGATGCTATCCGCTCGGTCCGGTCCTTGAGTTTGTAGAAGCTGTTGTAGATATTTCTGATCAGTTCTCGGCTGGCCGCAAACTGGATTTGGATATCTGTTGGCAGATATTCCTGAAAGAGGGGTATGGAAGTTCAAGAGATCCGTATCCAAACTTACAACCTAAATGCTGGAGATGTGATTGTGCTGATGCTACTTACTTTCCCTTCCCACAACCTGTTGTACTATTTCCCACTTACTTTCCCTTCCCACTCTCTCGGCCTTCCGGAAAGCCACTAAAACCTGGCTGTTCCGGCAGGCCTGGGGCTGTTGACCCCAAAATACGGTCCAGCCCCATCTAGAACGGAGTGTATGATGTGTTGTTTTTTAAATCTATCCTTTCTTTCCCTGTATTTTATTTTTGTTTTTATTTCTGTATTCTAAGCCGCCCGGAGTCCTACGGGATTGGACGGCATATAAATGTTATTAAATTCAAATTCAAATTTCATATATGGTGGACTTGTAAAAAAGTTAAAGCATTTTGGATAAAAATATGGTGGATTATGCAAAATGTTCTTTAAAAAAGGATAAAGTTTACCCCTCAGTTATTTTTGTTAGGTATAATTACTGATTGTACAGTTGTAGAGATTAATGTCCTTCTTGATGCAGCTCGAGCATCTTAAACCGATGTTTCTCAACATTGGCTGCTTTAAGATGGGTGGACTTCTCTGAATTGAAGTCCGCCCATCTTTTGATTTCAATTTTTTTTATTTTATTATATAAAATACAAAAAAAAGAAAGAAAGAACAAACACACACCAACGGTCCACTTTCTGCTTTTACGCATTAATATATAACTGGCCATTTCTATAACAACAAATCTTTCTATTCAACAAAACAATAGCAATAGCAGTTAGACTTATATACCGCTTCATAGGGCTTTCAGCCCTCTCTAAGCAGTTTACAGAGTCGGAATATTGCCCCCACAATCTGGGTCCTCATTTCACCCACCTCGGAAGGATGGAAGGCTGAGTCAACCCTGAGACGGTGAGATTTGAACCGCCGAGCTGCAGAACTAGCAGTCAGCTGAAGTGGCCTGCAGTACTGCACCCTAACCACTGCGCCACCTCGGCTCTTCCAAACCAAGATCAAAGCTTCATTTTTATTTTTTTTTCATCAGAAGCACAAATTCCAGAAGGGATTTCCCAACGATAACCTATTTTCCTCTTTAAATAAAGCAATCAAGTTAACCATCCCTGCTTCCTTGCTATGGAAATAACGTGCGTTTCTGTAATCTTTATAAACTGTCACCATTTTTTATATACAAAGTTTATTATATTCTTTCAAATTCTCCCGGTCCGCCCATCTTAAAAGCTGGCTGGGGAATTCTGGGAGTTGAAGTCCACCCATCTTAAAGCAGCCTACATTGAGAAAGACCATGCTAAGTGACTAAGAGCCTTTGTATCTCTCTGTTACAAACAGAAGTCTTCTGCTGAAGCCACCCCATGTCCATGCCTCTAATAAGAGGTCTCCTCAGACAATACCTTGGCTTGCATTGCGAACTTGCAGGTCATGAATTCGTCTCCCACACCTTGGACCAGCTCCCTCAGCTTGTTCTGAACATCCTGGAACAAGAAGAAGAAGGTAAGTAGGAACACACTGGTGTTTAGCAACAGCTATCTCCTTTCGCAATCCTGGAGTTTTGCATCTGTCAGCACAACGTGTCAACATTTTGTGAAGGAACTGATCTCTCACCTTTGACTCAAAGGCCACCTCTGGATTCTATGTGTAGAATCCAGAGGTGGCCTTTGGAGCTGTGGTAGTTGGAGACACTAGTAATTGGGTTGGTTCCTTGAGAAATTAATTGGAAACATGAAGTTTCCATGGATTGAGTCAACCTCTGTCATCTAGTTCATGGCTGTTGGGATAACCCTGGGTAAAATCAGGGGCTACTCAAAGCGAGGTTGAGCACCACAAACTTGGTTTGTCTCCTTCACTGGATGTACACGCAACCGAGCGACTAGAAAAATTAGTAGTTGACTCAAGATCCGATAAAGGTTGCCCAGCTAGGAAAGCCCTGCTGTGGACAATGTTATGGTAGATATCTAACTAGTAGGAGGCGTGGCACAACAAAACCGCGCTCGACTAAGCCGCGCCCGATTAAACCGCGTCGCTGACGTCATCAACAGGGCGACAACAGTGAGCGCGGAGAAAGAAGGGCGCTTTAAATAGCGCTTTGAAAGCAATCCAATTCAACTTAAGGTAAGGGTTAGCTTTAGGGTTAGGTTTAGGGTTAGGTTAAGGGTTAGGGTTAGGTTTAGGTTAAGGGTTAGGTTTAGGGTTAGGTTAAGGGTTAGGTTTAGGGTTAGGGTTAGGTTTAGGTTTAGGGGGGGCTAGGTTTAGGTTTAGGGGTTAATTTTAGGTTTAGCGTTTACAGCGTGCTTTTGTCTCCGCGCTGTTGTCGCCCTGTTGATGACGTCAGCTACGCGGTTTCGTCGAGCGCGCTTTAGTCGAACGCGGTTTTGTGGTGGAACCAGTAGGAGGCATCTGGCAAACCAGCACTGGATACGCCAGCAAGCACTGGTCTCTACATATTCAATTACTCACGGAGTCCTTCTCAGGCACACTTACCGACCCACTGAAAGAGAGGAAGAACTTGAGAAGCACATCTTCTGAAAAAGGAGGGTGTCGCGCCACCAGATTGATGAAACGCTTCAAGGCACGGCGTCTGGTCTCAATGAATTCCCGGTCAGCTGGAGGATGGGAGAAGGTCCAGGTTGAGGAACCTCAATCTTCAAAACCTTCCTGATAGCTTTACGCACAAAAGGAAGTCCCACTTCTTCTACCAATTCCAGCCGTGAGCTGTGATCAACGGGACATCTCTAGGAGGATCGGGATTGCAATTCCCAACGCAATGCCTTGGTTGACTAGGAAGCCTGGCAGTCATAGTTCCAACCCATTTGGGAAGACCAGGTTGGGGAAGGTCATCATTGATGGTCTTCCTGGAGTTTAGCAACCTCCCATCTCGTCCCTGCTAAGCTTACCTCCTAACATCCTTTTGGGAGGCAGGCCAGGGACCATACGGTAAGGGAACTTCTGAAGGAGCATCTCATGGAAAACTACAAAGTCGTTATACCGCCGGTAAACAGAGCACCTAAAACGCTGTAGGGAGAGTAAAGGAGTCCATTCAGAGCTTCCTCAAAGGAGATGTTGGAGCTCTTGGCACCTTGGAACAGAAGACCTAAATGCCCTCTAGTCCAACACCTCCTGGCTTGGGACCAGGTTATTTAAGGGACCCTGGTTGGCCCTACCCATCCCATCTCGTCGGTCAAGATGGGCACACTCCAGATCTCATTGGCTAAGGAATGCCAGCAGGTGGATCCCAGAAGATATGTCTTGTCTGCCATAGTTGTCCACCTGATGGAGACCTTCTCCCTCCGGAGATGAGATTGGCCCGCCTGCTGGCCTTTCACAAGACCCCCAAGACTTGGGTTCTATGCCCAGGCCTGGATCCCCAAGTAGGATCTACAACAACATGCCAAGGCCAACTCATCATGGGTCAATTCGCTGCGGGACAAGTGTTACATTAATATCGAAGACATGGTGGAACTGAATCATTAAAGAAAGGATGAAAAAGGAGGGACATGAAATGTGAACAACAAAATTTTTTAAACAATTTTAAATAATTAAATTAAGTTGTTAAATTCCCCCCAGTGAGTTGGCTGTGGCGAGTTGGCTCATTCTGCCTCAAGTGTATGAAAGGACACATCTCTAGTTGTGTTAACTGTTGTTGCATTTCTCACAAATTAAGGCAAATCTACGTTGCCACAAGGAAGAGGGAGTCAAGCTATTCTCCAAAGCCCCTGAGGGTAGGGCAAGAAGCAATGGATGAAGATTAATCAAGGAGAGAAGCAACTTAGAAGTAAGGAGAAATTTCCTGGCAGTGAGAAAAATTAACCAGTGGAATAACTTGCCTTCAGAGGTTGTGAATGCTCCAACACTGGAAGTTTTTAAGAAGATGTTGGATAACCATTTGTCTGAAATGGTGTAGGGTTGCCTGCCTGAGCAAGGGGTTGGACTACAAGACCTCCAAGGTTCCTTCCAACTCTGGAATTCTATTCTGAATTCTATTCTATTCTATTCTGAATTCTATTCTATTTTATTCTGAATCCTATTCTATTCTATTCTGAATTCCATTCTATTCTGTTCTATTCTATTCTGAATTCTATTCTATTCTATTCTGAATTCTATTCTATTCTGAATTCTATTCTGAATTCTATTCTATTCTGAATTCTATTCTATTCTGTATTCTATTCTATTCTGAATTCTATTCTATTCTGTATTCTATTCTATTCTGAATTCCATTCCATTCTGAATTCTATTCCATTCTATTCTGAATTCTATTCAATTCTATTCTGAATTCTATTCTATTCTGAATTCCATTCTATTCTATTCTGAATTCTATTCAATTCTATTCTGAATTCTATTCTATTCTATTCCATTCCATTCTATTTTATTCTATTCTATTCCAGGTGTCCCAGGATAATGTTGCAGGATCCAGTCTGGGTCGGTCACTGGAACCAGAGGCTTAGTCCTCCGAGCTTTATGACTCGTCTTGGGAGTCCACCTGCAGGGAACTTCTCTCTAATTTTTCCCTTGGCTGCTCCCTACTTTTGATTTTTGCCCTTGTTATTGTTTCTATTTTTACTTTTCACATTGTCCGTTGCCCAGATCTCCTGATTGAGACCAGCGGCTAGCTACAGCGACTCAGTAAATAAACAAACGCATCTCTTTCGGAGCGATGATGGGCGGCTGGTTAAAAGACTCGGGGGTGTGAATCCGTTTATCCGTTCATCCTTCGCTTAAAAACATCCCAGAATCCATCTCAGCTTCCCTTCGCAACAGATCCAAACAAACCACAACCGCCACAATAAATCCAGCAATAAATCCTCCCGAAAAGTTAAATGATGCAACGAGCTGGAAGTTCCCCCCCCCCCCGCCTCGGTTTCATCATCGCTGGAGGTTTGAATCACTCTGCAAAATAAGCGCTAAGAAAAACCAGCCAAGAGCGAATGTGGAAGGAAAGAAGAAGGAAAAAATAATAATAATAATTCCTTGCGCAGGGAGGAAAACATTTATTTCGGGACAACTGAAAGCCACGCGTTCCATCGGGATTTTTCACCAGCCAGAGAAAGGGACAGAAGTCGGTCGATGCAGCTGCTTGTCTATGATTGAAGTGGCAGAAACTGACACAGCTTTATCAATTCCCTAAAGCAGGGGTTGGCAACCTTAAACACTCAAAAGAGCCATTTGGATCCAGTTCCCCACGGAAAAGAGACCACCAGGAGACACAAAAGCTACCAGGGCTCTAAAAGCTCAATAAATTGCATGCCGGCGAGTCTCGCACATTGGTGGCTGTGACGCATATTCTGAGCGACAGGGAGCCACAGCAGAGGGACGAAAGAGCCACGGGGGGGCTCCAGAGCCGCAGATTGCTGACCCCTGCCCAAAAGGCAACTGTGTTTATACATGAAATAATCTTTTGTTCTTTTTTTTTTTTTCATGCAATTTGGACAACATTTATGAATGCTTATGGTCTTACATCACATTTGAAATATGGGGTTCTTTTAACATAACTCTTAATCACAATATATGATTTACAATGTATTGACTATTGTTATTGAATACAGATATAACTTGGTTTTAACCATGACTGGTAGCTTTTAAAACAATATAATCTGTCTGTCTGTCTGTCTTTCTTTTTTTTTAATGTTTTTTTAATTTTTAATTTAAAACAAATACAACATCTTTCTTTACATGCTATAGAAAGTGTATCAGTGGGTTACAAATAGATTTTTGTGCATCTCTTCCACAGTCAACAAACATAATTCATGTTAACTCAAGCATTTTAACTCAAATATTCATACATGTCACCATCATCATATATCCATTTTCATTTGACTATAATTGTTATTAAAAAAATAATAATAAAATTTTTTGTTACTTTTGTCTACCTGGCCAATCTGCCTCTTTGCCAATCTTAGCATCTCCCGCTGTATTTCTACTATACTTGCAAGTTATTAAAAAAAAGGGGGGGGGAATTGAATTGTTCAGCTTATTCCTACGTGAGGCCCTTCCTACAACCAGCCGGCATTTCACTTTTAGGTTTAAATATGGAGGTGGGGGTGTTCCTGAGACCCAAGCAGTTGGCTTTATCAATTGATCGGGTGAAAATCCAATCCAATCCACCCTTTAAAAATCAAACTTTTATTATTTATTATACTGATTGATTACAGAGAGCCTCCATCATAATAGCCAAGGAGTCCTTTCTTCTTGTTGTCCTGTAATTTGTTTGGTAGCCTTATTATAAAACGGTAAGGAATCCATTATGAAGGGACGCGGCGGCTCAGTGGCCAAGACGCTGAGCTTGTCGATCAGAAAGGTCAACAGTTCAGCGGTTTGAATCCCTAGCACCGCGTAACAGAGTGAGCTCCCGTGAGTTGTCCCGGCTTCTGCCAAACTAGCAGTTCGAAAGCACGTTAAAAAATGCAAGTAGAAAAATAGGGACCACCTTTGGTGGGAAAGTAACAGCGTTCCGTGCGCCTTCGGCGTTGAGTCATGCCGGCCACATGACCACGGAGACGTCTTCGGACAGTGCTGGCTCTTCACCTTTGAAACGGAGATGAGCACCGCCCCCTAGAGTCAGGAACAACTAGCACAGATGAGCTAGGGGAGTTTTTACCTTTACCTTTTAATCCATTATATTATTTGACAATTGCTAACTAACTAAGGGTTAACCCTTAACCCCTTTGCAACCTTGGAAATCCGGCTGGTTGGGGAATTCTGGGAGTTGAAGTCCACCCGTCTTAAAGCTGTCAAAGTTTGGGAAGCGTGTTAAGAGTTTTTTTAAAAAAAGAAGAAATTTATATCCTATGACCTATGATTTCTGAAATGTCCGATGTCCATTTGCACAAGGGGGTGGAAAATTTGCGTTCAAAACTAAACACAGCGTTGATAAAAACAGCTGCCAAAGACAAGACATTCCCTCTTTTTTTTAAGGACAGTGTTTCTCAACCTTGGTGACTTGAAGTCCTGTGGACTTCAACTCCCAGAATCCCCCAGCCAGCATAGGTATGCTGGCTGGGGGATTCTGGGAGTTGAAGTCCACAGGACTTCAAGTCACCAAGGTTGAGAAACACTGTTTTAGGAAGCCGTAATTCTTCTCAGTCTTCCCAGCTTCAGCCTAAAAGCCAAGAGAAATTGCTTCACCCTTTGCTCAGACCAACCTTACGGCTTTCTCCCAATACACCCCCCTTTTATTCCTCCGCTCAGCCCCCCCCCCGGGAGGATCAAACCGAGTTTCCCAAAGCCAAAACCCACGATCGCATTGCTTCCTCGTCACCTACCTTGCTGGAGACCTCATATTCCACGTGCTTCAAAAACAGCCCCCTTTTCTCCGGGATGAGCTGCACTTGAACCGTGTCCTTACTCAACAGCTCTTGCAAAGTGTGAGGAAGCACTAAGGGGCTTCCCGGGGGCTTCTGCATCGGCGGTTCCTCTAGGTCTTTGGGGTCGCTGGCCGGAGGCTCCCCGGAGTCTAAGAGGAGAAAAGTGGAATGCAAAACAGAAAAGGAGATGCTCTTGAGAGAGGGAGAGAAATATAAAAAGCGCAGGGGGGGGGAGAGACTTTCCCGGTGCGCAAACGCCCGGCTACCCAATCAGCAACGGGGTTCTTGCCCAAACAGGCACACACCTATATTGCAGGTTTATCTCACACTACCTGCCTAAACTACCCAGGAACATTTCCAAACCCCACACCTCTCTCTTCAGAGGCAGTTGACTCTGCTCGGCCAGGTGCCAAACGATCATCCCAGGGAGCCAGCCAGCCGTACGGGGCTGGTAATTCTTGTCGAACTGGCTCTCTCGAAGATCAAAAGGCAGCAAAGCTTACAGCGCTGGCATTCTCAATTCCTCTTCGCAACCAACTATGGAAGGAGGAGGGCAGGGAAGAATGAGGATTTCCAGGCCAGCAGAAGAAAAGGGGGGGAAAAAACCACTGTCCGTACTTCCCATCTGGCTAAAAGATGTCCATGGCCAAATTTTTGGGAGCCCAAGGAGGTTGGGTGAAGGACGGATCGGTGTGTTGGAGGCTTGTCCTTGCTATTATTTTATCTGCAAGAGCCTTTTTCAAAGGGACGCTCTCTCCAGATGTGACCGGTGGGAGTTGTAGTCCCTACAGAGTCAAAAGGCCTCGTTGGAAGACATAAAATATAATTCAAGGCAAGGTTGCACCCGTCACACTGAACCAGCTGTTACACAGCTTGGCTCTATTGTGTAAATCATCGGCCAGCAACTCGTGGTCTGTGGACCACTGGTGGTCCGTGAGAAAATTTTGGTGGTCTGCAGAAAAATTATTTGCGTTTTTTATATTGCAATAAATCAGGGGTATCTGTTTAGCTCCTGGTTGTTAAGCGAAGCATTGGAGTTTTTAATTGAATTACACAGTGATTAAATTCTGGGAGTTGAAGTCCGCATGTCTTAAACTGGTCAAGTTTGAGAAATATAGAACAGAACAATAGAATAACAGAGTTGGGAGGGACCTTGGAGGTCTTCTAGACCAACCCCCTGCCTAGGCAGGAAACCTTATACCGTTTCATACAAATGGCTATCCAACATCTTCTTAAAGACTTCCAGTGTTGGGGCATTCACAACTTCTGGAGGCAAGTTGTTCCACCGATTCATTGTCCTCACTGTCAGGAAATTTCTCCTTAGTTCTAGGTTGCTTCTCTCCTTGATTAGTTTCCACCCATTGCTTCCTGTTCTGCCCTCAGGTGCTTTGGAGAACAGGTTGACTCCCTCTTCTTTGGGGCAGCCCCTGAGATATCGGAAGACTGCCGTCATGTCTCCCCTAGTCCTTCTTTTCATTAAACTAGACATACCCAGTTCCTGCAACTGTTCTTCTTATGCTTTAGCCTCCAGTCCCCTAATCCTCTTTGTTGCTCTTCTCTGCACTCTTTCTAGAGTCGCCACATCAAATGCTGGTCTTACCTGAGCCCAGGTAAGCAATCATGACTGATTGGACAATCTGAACACTTGGTACAGGAATCTTTTCTAACCTAAAGTCTTTTCAATGGGATGGCATTGAAATGTCTCAACCCCTCCCCACCCCACAGTTGATTTGGATGGCTAGAACAGAAGGGGACACACACACCGCCCATCACATAGAGCCACAACTGCATGGGAGCAGGTTGTATCACCTTCCCACACAGGAAGGCGAGGGGTTGGACTAGAAGGCCTCCAAGGTCCCTTCTGACTCTATTATTCCATTATTCTGAGGAAGACGGGGGAGTTGATTTGAAGCATTTTAGGGATCATGCAACATCACACTCGCAATCCCCACCTGGCAACATCTGCCTTAAAAGCCAGCCTAGCGTAGCAGAGAAGGCACCAGGTTGGGGAATCAGGAGACCGTGAGTTCTAGTCCCACTTTGGGCACCGAAACAGCTGGATGACTTCAGCCCAGTCTGTCTCTCCAAGCTCTGAGAAGGAGCCAATGGCAGACTGTCTGAAAAATCTGGCCAAGAAAACAAGGACTTCTCCAGGCTGTCTCCGAGAATCAGACAGGATTGAACAGAATTTTTATTTAAAAAACAAAAACGTTTGAAAGCCAAAACATTCTTTTAAGGTTACGATGCCATGTGCCAAAATCTCTCAACGTCCATCTAGGCGCACACTCTGTCAAAAGCAGAAGGCAGACAGCGCACTCAGCAACACCCGAAAGTCCAAGGTCCCTTCCCAGGGAGAAAAACTCTTCCTCCGGAAGGAACAAAGCAAATCCCACTGGGGGGCAGGAGTGGGGGGAGATAGAGGTGGGGGAATCAAGGATTCCTCATTTCGATCTCAGGCCCTGGCCTTGCAAAGCAGAGGAAAACAGAGCTTCCCAACATGCAAAGCCAGGTGTTTCCTTGCCACTGTATCGCCAAAATAAGCCAGCAAAAGCAGTTTTCTACATACACATCTCACCTATTCTGGGGTTAAAGAGAGAGGGAGGGAGGGAGGGAGGGAGGGAGGGGAAAAGAATGTGAGAACGTGAGAGGAAGAGAGGAAGAAAGAGAAAAAGCGAAAAAGAGGGAGAGAAAGAGACAGAAAAAGAGAAACAAAAAGAAAAAAGGAGAGAGAGGAAAAGAGAAAGTGAGAAAGAAGGACAGAGGAGAGAATGGGAAAGAGGGAGGGAGAGGGAGGGAGAGAGGAAAGAATGCGAGAAAGTGAAAAAGAGGGGGAGAGAGAAAGAAAATGAGAAAGAAAATGAGGGATAAGGGGAGAGAGAGGAAGCTAGAAAGAGACAGAAAATGAGAGAGAAAAGAGAAAGAAATCGAGAGAAAAAGGGAGGGAGTGTGGAAGAGAATGAGAAAGGGAAAGAAAGAAAGAAAGAAAGAAAGAGTAAAAGTGGGAGGAAGAGAGAAAGAGGAAGAGAAAGAGAGAGAAAGGGAAAGAAAGAGAGAAAGAGGGAGAAAAAGTGGGAGGAAGAGAGAAGGAGGAAGAGAAAGAGAAAGAGAGAGAGAAAGGGAAAGAAAGAGAGAAAAAGAGAGAAAAAGTAGGAGGAAGAGAGAAAGAGGAAGAGAATGAGAAAGAACGTGAGAGAGAAAGGGAAAGAGAGAAAATGAGAGATAAGGGGGAGAGAGAGAGGAAGCTAGAAAGAAGGAGAGTGAGAGGATGAGAAAGAGGGAGAGAGAAAGAGAAAGAAAGAGAGAGAAAAAGGGAGGGAGTGTGGAAGAGAAAGGGAAAGGGAAAGAAAGGGAGAAAGAGAGAGTAAAAGTGGGAGGAAGAGAGAAAGAGGAAGAGAAAGAGAGAGAGAAAGGGAAAGAAAGAGAGAAAAAAAGTGGGAGGAAGAGAGAAAGAGGAAGAGAATGAGAAAGAGAAAGAACGTGAGAGAGAAAGGGAAAGAGAGAAAATGAGAGATAAGGGGGAGAGAGAGAGCAAGCTAGAAAGAAGAAGAGTGAGAGGATGAGAAAGAGAGAGAGAGAAAGAAAGAGAGAGAAAAAGGGAGGGGGAGTGGAATAGAATGAGAAAGGGAAAGAAAGCGAGAGAAAGAGAATGGGATAGAGAGAAAGAGAGAGAGAAAGTGGGAGAAAGAGAGAAAGAGGAAGAGAATGAGAAAGAGAAAGAGAGAGAGAAAGGGAGAAAGGGAGAGAAAGAGAAAGAGAGAGAAAGAAAAAAGGAGAGAGAGAAGAAAACAAGAGCTACAATGGAATGCAAAGCCTCAGCAAAAGGCAATAACTGGAAACAGGATAACAAGATCAGCCCCAAATCAAATCATCCTAGCTCCTTTCCTGCTATTTGCCTTCCTTTTTTAAATCCAGCTTGTAAAGGGAAAAACGGAGAAGAAATCACGGCTGGGAAGCCTCCTCATTTCCCATCCAGAGTTTCTGATCAGGAAAAGTTTAGGGGGTTTCCCCCCACCTTCTCAAGAAAACTCCCCCCACCCCCAGTCTTAACGTTTCTAGAATTCATCAGAAAATGGAACTGAAATGAGTTTGGAAAGTAGCACGGAGTGTACTTCTGCAATTTGATTTTATTTCATTGGCCCAGGGAAAGGAAAATAAAAGAGAGGCCTGCCAAATAATTTTCAGCAACGAGAAACAGCTGGGGGGGGAATATATTTTTTTCCATTTGGCCCAGTTGTTGTTGTGTGTGTGTGTGTGTGTGAGGGGGGGGGGACTCGAGGCACAAAATAACTTGGTTCCGATGGGTGCCAACCTGACCACCAATGAACGGCCTGGCCTTTAAGCCCAGTTGCCAGATTCATTTCTTGGTTCCAATCCTGTAAAAAAATTAAAAAGCCAGGAAAATCTGCCTCTCCAAATTTCAGCCCCAATCCATTCTGAGCCTGCAAAGAAACCTCAAGAAATAGTAGAAAAATATGTTTTTATCCCAAACCACAGGGCTCGGTGGCTGAGTGTTGAGTTACATAAGCCAGAGGTTTGAAATGGTCACTTTAAATATATAGATAGATAGTTGGATGGATAGATCTATCTATCTATCCTATGTCTGTCTGTCTGTCTATCATCTATCTATCTATCTATCTATCTATCTATCTATCTATCTATCCTCTATCTATCTATCTTATCCTCTATCTATCTATCTTATCCTCTATCTATCCTCTATCTATCTATCTATCTATCTATCTATCTATCTATCTATCTAACCATCCTCTCTCTCTCTCTCTCATCTATCTATCTATCTATCTATCTATCTATCTATCTATCTATTTCTCTATCTATCTATCTATCTATCTAACCATCCTCTCTCTCTCTCTCTCTCTTATCTATCTATCTATCATCTATCTATCTATCTATCTATCTATCTATCTATCATCTATCTATCTATCTATCTATCTATCTATCTATCATCTATCTTGCTACTGAACTTACAACCTGGAGCTTGGGGACAGATGGCAAGCGAAGGACTAGCCTCCCGTGGCTTACAATTTGGAAGACCTGAGTTCAAATCCTGAGCTGCCAAAGATCATTAGATTATAAGACCCCCCTCGCTTATTAAATCGGACCGATTCACCTGGATAATCCTGTAAGTTGGCCCCATCCCACTCTCTTCAGAAAGGGGAAACTAATGACCAGGATTTGCAACACGGGGGGGAGTCCTCCTCTTATGGCTGTTGGTTTAGTGACCATTCAAAGTTACGACGGTGCTGAAAAAGGTGACGGAAGAACAGCCCTTGCTCTTAAGACTGTCCCAACGGCATCCCACGTGTAAGGACTTTTTTTCTAACTTAGCTTTTTCAGCACTCCCGTAACCCTGATCAGTCACTAAGCAGATGGAAGTTGTTGGATTAGCCAGGCGGTCGTTAAGTGAATTGGGCTTCCCCTCCCCCTCATGGACTTTGCTTGTCAGACGGTTGCAAAAGGGGAATCACGTGACCACAGGACACCGCAACCGTCATAAATGTGAACAAGCTGTCAAGTATCTGAATGTAAATGGGGATGTTGCTCTTGGCAAGACAGCTTAACACAATTAACAGTAGCGCTGATGATGTTCCCTAGTTGGGTCACGAAATGTCTTTAAGATACAAGCAAGCTCAGAGAGTACCAAAGACCCCACAGTCATCATCATCATCATCATCATCCTCCTCCTCCTCCTCTTCCTCCTCCTATTCCCCTCCACAAAAAAAACCCTCACTCCCTTCTAGCACTGATGATGTTACCTAGTTGGGTCATAAAACACCTGCAAGAAAACCGGAGAGTTCAGAGAGCAGCAGGGACCCCACAATCCTTCTCCTTTTCCTTCCCCTTCCTGCAAACCCTACCCCCTTCTAGCACTGATGGTGCTACCTAGTTGGGTCACGAAACGTCTGTAAGAAAACCACCAAGCTAAGAGAAGCACCAAGGAGCCCCCAGTTCAACCCTGAGCTGCAAATATTCTCCTTTTTAAAAAAATTTTATTTTAAACACCTAAACACATCAACAAAAACAAACACATGACTTAAAACAACATAGGAACAAGAAGTTCCATCATATATCATACCGCAGTTCCGTATCGGTTTCTTTACAGTTAGTGTTTTCCCTTCTATACATTTCTATCTTGCGTTCATGGTCTCCTTATTTGTTATCCATTTTTATGTACAATTCTATATTTACTTATACTTAGCTATTTATAACAAAATATTGTTTACTTATATTGTGCTTTATATTCTTACTGTCATTTATTCTCTTACATACAATTATAGGTATACATTTACATAGTTATTCTTTTTCTTTGCCATTCTTATACTTTTGTTATTCCATTTAATAGGTTATAATATACAGTTTGGGTTGCTTTGTTTACCATCCCTGTTGTAACACCACTTTATTTTCCCTTTCTTTTCAAATATTCTCCTTTTATTGGTACACTTAAGACAACAAACAGGGCCAGGGACATGGACACACACACACACAAACACAAACACACACAGAGACATCTCCAAGACATTTGCTGACCAAATCCCTACATGCAACAGACGGGTTGTCTGGACCAGCAAAGACATTCCTTCTGCTGAACAGAATCCGTTCCTGGCTCTCTGGAGCCTAAATATTGGCAATGTTAGCGCAAGATCACACAGGCTTCCCCAAGGCTTTAAGCTCCCCAGGGAAAACAATGGAAGAAAACAAACACCAAGGAACTGATAAAAGAGCCCGGAGCAGAGAGAGCCACACTGGGGACAGACAGGAAGGAATAGCTACTACAGGAGTTGTTACTCCACGGAGACTAGAGAAAGCAGCCCAGGGGAAGACGGAAAGTTGGAGGGGGGGGGCGAAAGAAAGGGTGTATGGAGGGTCGAAGAGGTACATTGGGTTTCTATTTTGGGGGGTATTATTGACAAGAGGAATGGCTGTGTTTATTGTTTAATGTTGAATGTTGATTTTATTTATATGCCGCCCTTTTCCCCCGAAGGGGACTCAGGGCGGCTCACAATTCAACCGGGAAAGGGGGATACAACAAAAAATTAAAACAACACAAAACAATGCATAATTAAAAACACACAACAGTCATACCAATTCGAGACGGGGGCAACAGCTCTTTAGCCCCAGGCCTGTCGGAACAGCCAGGTTTTAAGGGCTTTGCGGAAGGCCTGGAGGGTGGTGAGGGTTCGAATCTCCACGGGGAGTTCGTTCCAGAGGGTCGGAGCAGCCACAGAGAAGGCTCTCCTCCGGGTAGTCGCCAGTCGACACTGGCCGGCAGATGGAATTCGGAGGAGGCCTAATCTGTGGGATATGATCGGTCTAGTTATATGTTATATAGTTAATGTTATATGGCCCCGGTTCTGTACAGTATATGTGTGACTGTACAAAAATGAAAATGGAAAATAAAACTATCTATGGAGAAGCAGCCCAAGGAAAAAAAAACTGGTGCCCTGAGCTCGCTTTCCTCCTTCTGCGACCCCCACCTGTTTTTCCTCGCGTGCCTTTCAACCTCTAAAATCCAAGATATTCTCCCCTTTTTGGCTAAACAATGGCTAACAACCTGCCTTCGGTTGAGGACCTGTAAACTGCATGAGTCAAAAAGAGGGCTGGGAAAATATCTACATCCTGGACATCAATTGTTCCAACTTGTACCCTCGAAACGACACTCTATAGGGCCCTGCACACCAAGACAACTAAGACACAGTTTTTTCCTTAGGTATAATTACAGATTGTACAGTTATAGAGGCTAATCTGATTTTGCATTTAATAACCGCAGCAAGACTGCTGGTGGCGCAATACTGGAAGAAGGAAGATTTGCCTACTATTCAAGAATGGACATTAAAAGTAACAAACCTAGCAGAGATGGCTAAAATATCAGCATATCTCAAGGACCATTCAGATGAGAGATATAAACTGGAGTGGAGAAGATGGATTGACTATACTCAAAATAAATATGGGACTAAGAAATTCCAGATAGCTTACGACTGAAGAAACAAGGAATGATATAATCTGTTTAGAGCTAGCTTAGCAAAGAGGAGTTAAAGCTCAAACGAGACATGATATTAACCTTTTTTTAAAGTTTATTTTAGAATATCTTTGTTAAAGATTTATACCCTGTTGGCTCTGGGAAGTCGGGGGGGGGGAGGGAAAGGTTGGGGGGAGGGTAGGGGGAGGGAAGTAAACATTTGTAAAAGGTTTTTTTGTCAAAAATTTTAATAATAAAAAAAGAACAGTTTTTTCCCCGAACGCCATCACTCTGCTAAACAAATAATTCTCACAACACTGTCAAATAATTTACTAAGACTGTACTACTATTATTCTTCTCTTCCTATTACCTATCTCTTCCCACTTATGACTATAACCATGTTGCTTTTATCTCTACAATTTCTATTGTTTCATTTGTTTCCTAGTATGATTTGATTGCTTATTAGTAACCTATGACTATCACTAAGTGTTGTATCTTATGATTCTTGACGAATGTATTGTATTTTATTTCTCTTTATGTACACCAAGAACATCTGCAGGAAAGACAAATTCCTTGTGTGTCCAATCACACTTGGCCAATAAAGAATTCTATTCTATTCCATTCCATTCTATTCTATTCAAAAGAAAGAGGTAAAATGCTACAGATAAATAAAGGTAGAAGGTTCCTCTCACATATACGTGCTAGTCGTTCCTGACTCTAGGGGGCAGCGTTCATCTCCGTTTCAAAGCCGAAGAGCCAGCGCTGTCCGAAGACATCTCCGTGGTCATGTGGCCGGCATGACTCAACGCCGAAGGCGCACGGAACGCTGTTCCCTTCCCACCAAAGGTGGTTCCTATTTTTCTACTTGCATTTTTTAACCTGCTTTCGAACTGCTAGGTTGGCAGAAGCCGGGACAAGTCACGGGAGCTCCCTCCGTTACGCGGCGCTAGGGATTCGAACAGGCCACCAAATCTTAGCGCTGTTGAGAAATGAGTCGGATGTTTGCCCAAGAGACAGGAAAGGAAGTTTTCTAGGAAATGAGATTGCATCCAGTCCGGGAGGAGGGGGGTGGTGGAAAAAATATGATGCATCAGAAACTTTCTCATGTTAAAAGCCAGAAAGTGCAAAGTTAATCGAGTGCATCGTATGCATCTTTTTATTTCCTTTGATCTCATTCAGTTCCTGCTTTAAAAACTTCATCCATCCATACTAAATCAATCCACACGGCGCAGGGGGAACACTGGGTAATATGCTGAGTTCATTGCGTAGAGCAGTGTTTCTCAACCTTGGCAACTTGAAGATGATAGAAGAAGAAGCGAATGCTGGCTGGGGGAATTCTGGGACTTGAAGTCCAGACATCTTCAAGTTGCCAAGGTTGAGAAACACTGGCGTAGAGGATTAAAAAAAGAGGACCGGGTAAGTGAGCCAATCGGCATAACCCAACATCAGAAATCCAGGGCTTTTTACCAGCCAGAACAAAAAGGCAGAAAGTGATAACTAACAGGCAAGCACGTGAAAAGCTGGGTTGGAGTCACACCAGTGGTGGGTTTCAAAACTTTTTGGAACCTACTCTGTGGGTGTGGCCTCCTTTGTGGGAGTGGCTTGCTAGCCATGTGACCTGGTGGGAGTGGCTTACCGACCATGTGTTTTCTCTCCCTCCCTCTCTCTCTCTCTCTTTCCTTCCTTCCTTTTGTCTCTCTGTCCCTTTTTTCTTTTTTTTCTTTCATCTCTCTCTCACTCTTTTTCTTTCTTTTTTCTTTTTTTCTTTATTTCTTTCTTCCTTTCTTTCTCTCTCTCTCTCTCTGTCAGTCTGTCTGTGTGTGGAGGGGGGGCAGTGGTGGGTTTCAAAAAATTTTGGAACCTCTTCTGTAGGTGTGGCCTGCTTTCCGGGTTCATTGGTGGAACCTCTTCTAACCCGTTTGGTAGATTTGACGAACCGGTTCTACCGAATAGGTGCCAACTGGTAGGAACCCACCTCTGAGTCACACCTATCAAGCCACCTTTGGGTTAATGTCGGCTTATTGGGAATAAAGCACCTTCGGTTGGGCTAATGCAGCATGACGAACCACAAGCCATAGTTTCCAAACTGTAAGGGCTGGACTTATCTAAATGCATCCAAACCTCCCACACAGCACATGGGGCTGTCACAACGGGTTGTGCAAAGTCACGATAGGCAACTCATGATTCACACAATCAGCCCCGCGGCCACCACCAATCCACCATGGGAAGAAGGCAGCAGAATTAACCATGAACATAATAATAATGAGGATAAAATGACCTCCATGGGGCAGCAGATCCTGCTAATCCCACACACCCCCCATCCCGAGGCAAGTCATTTTCAGGCCAACTTCTAATCCAGCCTTCCCGGAACCTTTAGCAACTTTTTAAGATACAGGTATGTCCTCAGACTTATGACTGTAATGGAGGCCACCATTCATGTTGTCAAGTGAGACAAGTCGTTTGACAAGCATCTGGTTTTTTTGATCGAGTGTGAAAAATCACTAACTCACTTTTTCCCAGGGCTGTTGTGACTTGGAATGGTCCCTGTTGTAAATCGGTCCCTGTTGTAAATCAGTACCGTTGTAAATTGGTCCCTGTTGTAAATCGAGGGCTGCAGGTGAATTCCAACTCCCGGAATTCCCCAGCTGCCATTCTCGGGAGTTGGAAAGTCCCCAGGCCTTTAATGTTGCCCACTTGGGAGGAACACCACTGGGTGTCCTGCTTGGGGGGGAGGGGGTTGGACTAGATGACCTACCAGGCCCCTTCCAACTCTTGTTAATGCAATCTAATCCTAACAACCTCCTTTGAAAAGGGAGGGAGGGGGGAAAGCGGGGGAGGGGGCTCCTTTTTCAAAATCTAGAATTGAGGGTGGGGGGAAGCCCCGCAGGGGATCTTCCTGCCTCGGAGTCCCCCAGCCAGACGAAGACTACACCTCCCATCCCCCGCAGCCACCCAGATTCCGCCCTCCCACGCCTTGCCTTGAGATCCCGAGCCTTCCCAAGGTTAGGCGCTGCGCTTACGAAACCTGCCTGCTGCGCAAGGAAGAGAAACAGGGAAGAGGGGCGCTGAAGCCCCCGCTCGCCCACCCACCCACTCCCCTTCCCCCAGAGCCCGCGCGGCTGGGCCGAGCCCCTCTGCCCTCCCTCCGGCTGGGCTGCCGGGTCTCCAGATGGGGAGAAAGACCCTCTCCAAGCAGCTGGTGGGGGACGCGGGAGCTGTCCAAGCGCTTCCAGTTCCCAAATCGAGCCGGGGCGCGGCGGGGTCTCTGGGCTGAGGATCGCCCTGCCCATCATCCCCAGCTCCGGGGGTCGCCTGGCAGAGGCCCGGCGTTGGAGGGAGGGAGACTGAGTGGGGGGGGGGGGTGCAGCTGGCCAAGGCAGCGGCTGCGGGGCGCAGAAGGGAAAAGGCGAGGCGAGCGCGCCCGGGCGTCTTGGCGAGGCTGCTTACCCGCGGCTCCTCCCGGGCTCGCTTCGGGCCCTTCTTCTCGGTCCATCGCTGGCCTCGGTCATGTGAGCCTCCTCCGGCGGGGGGGGGAGAGTCCCTCCTCTGGCTCTCCGGCCAGGGGGCCGGTGGGGCGGGCCGGGGAGGCGCCTCCGAGGCGGGCCGACGCGTGCCGCTGCTCCAGGATCGCTTGGCGCGCTGCTTGGCGCACCCCGAGCCCTTCTGCAAACGGCCAGGAAGGCAGGGCCTCGCAGGGCCAGAAGTGGGGAAGGGGTTTCTTAAACGGCCGCAGTCCCGGGGTGGAGGAAGAGCAGGGGGGCGGGAAGGGACCCCGCTCCCTCCGGCCCGCGCGGAGACTCGGGGGGCGATTTGCAAGGCTGCGCAGACTTTGCAAAACTCCCGCAAGAAAGTCCCGGGGGGAGGGGGAGGGGGAGGCAGGAGGAGGGAGGGTTGGACGGGGCTGGGCTCAATGGGTAAGGGGATTCCCCCCCAACCCGCTCCGCCTCTTGGCTGGGGCAGGCGTGGGCACCCCAAACCCCAGTTGCGATCGCCAAGGCCGGGTTGGAGCACAAGGCTCTGACTTAGCAGATGTGCGTCAATGGGGAGGGGGGAGGGAAGGGGGAGCGCTCCCTGGAACGCCCAGATGGGGGCAGCGCCAGCCAGGGTTTTTGCACAGCTGGTGGTGCAGAGAGCCCCTTCCTTAGCTGTTCCTAAAGGGACACACTGCGCGAACTTGGCAACGCTGTATCCTCCAGCAGCTTTTTAAGAGTGAGGGGCTTCAAAAAAACCCTCCCCGAATTCTCCAGCCAGAGCCAGTTGAAATCCAACCCAAGTTGCCACGGTTGAGAAAGGCTGCTAGTGTCTTCACACGCCAGGAGAAAAGTGGATAAGGTAATTTGGATAAGGCCCTTAAGATCTGGCTATCCCGTCAGGCCTGGGGATAAAAATCTTAGTTCGTCCCCTCCCGAATGATGAATGAATGTTGTGCTCTATTTTTTAATATTATGTACTGTCTTATGCTTTTTGTCTTTGTACCCCCTTTCCCGTGTTTTTGTAAGCCGCCCTGAGTCCCCTCAGGGAAAAGGGCGGCCTATAAATTATAATAAATCTACAAATCTACAAATCTACAAATTTGAATTGTCACTTATACTGTGTGCACACATTAAAAATGAAATTCTGATGCCCGCTCTCATATCTATATCTCTCTATATATATCTATACACATACAGTACATACACACACACACACATGTAGATATGAAGGGAAGGGGAGGGAAAGGAAGGGAGAATTCTTTATTGGCCAAGTGTAATTGAGCACACAAAGAATTTCTCTCCAGTCCGTAAGCTCACCGTGTACATATAAAATAGATATGTGCATATATATATATATATATATATATATATATATATATATATATGTGTGTGTGTGTGTGTGTGTGTGTGTGTGTGTGTGTTGTATTTGTGCTGATAAATAAAGGGAGACTAGTATAGATCTATTTCAAGCTATTTAGCTCTCATCAGCTAGCCATACCCTTACTGGGAATCGAACCTGGGCTGTATTACATATCAGGCAGTTATATTAGCCACTAAGCCACAGGCTCTCTTCCTTTATCATATATATATGTGTGTGTGTGTGTGTGTGTGTGTGGTATTTGTGCTGATAAATAAAGGGAGACTAGTATAGATCTATTTCAAGCTATTTAGCTCTCATCAGCTAGCCATACCCTTACTGGGATTCGAACAGTAAAATAGTAATGGCAACAGTAAAATATTGGGCTTTCTGTCTGGATGGTCTCTTGTGACGAGCCGATGGACAGAGAATGGAAGCAATTAGCTTCCTCCCATAATTGGGGCATACCAGGGGTTGTGACACTAAATATATATACACGTACACATGTACACATAAACACACACACACACACACACACATATATATATATATAAATCTCAACCCATTTTTAATACATAGCAGAAAAAAGGACTTTTGGGTGGTAATAAGGTTGATGCTATATGGTAGAAAGCTGCCAGTATTAAAGAATCTACTTGTTCTGCTTCAGATACTATTACTATTAATCTTCTCATCCTTCCTATCACCCATCTCCTCCCCACTTATGACTATATAACTGTAACTTCGTTGCTTGTATCCTTTATATTGATTGTTTCCTAGTATGATTTGATTGCTTATTAGTAACCTATGACTATCATTAAGCGTTGTTACCTTATGATTCGTGATGAATCTACCTTGTTTTTTATGTACACTGAGAGCATCGGCACCAAAGACAAATTCCTTGCGTGTCAAATCACACTTGGCCAATAAAGAATTCTGTTCTGTTGTTCTGTTCTATTCTATTCTTCTATTCTAGTATTCTATTCTATTCCAGCTTGTATTTAAGAACTTTGCTTTAAGCATTTACAAACCCCCTTCTTTTGATCTGGCTAAAAAAATAAAGCAGCTACCAAAAAAAGGGGAGAATTAGCCCACTTGGACAGCTGCCATTCTGATACTGAAACCTCAGGCTGTAGAAACCAGTAAATGGCACCCCATGCTGGTTTATGACTCCTCCCTCCACTTTTACATTTTGGCTTGGATTTTAAAACCATGCCTGTTTTCTCGCGTTCTCACAGCCTTTCTAAGACTTGCAAAACGTAAAAATTAAGGATGCAATGAGCTGCATTAGCATGGCACCTCCCTATTTAGAGGGCAACAGCCCATGTACCCCTAGATATGGCAAATAAACAGATCAAAGCTTTTTCTTGACCTTGTTCTATATTATTCAAACATTATATTGGGATTTGGAAGGTTAATAAGTACAGTGTCGTGTTGATCTGATTCAAAACCTGTGTTTGAAAGCCACTTTGTTGGTGCATTTATATGAATATTCATTTGCCAACAGTGGTATTTTAACAGCAGCTTTTGGTCATAGGAGAAGATTTACCTACCTGGGGGTCATTTTCAGTGTCCTTGTTCCTATCAGTTTAGCAAGGAGCCAATAGATTTGAATATCGCTGTAACTGTAATATAAAAATAGAATATTATCTGGCATATTTAGGGTGGGGGGGGAATAATCGGAATTAAAGTGCTTGTAAAATTATCCATGTTTTTTTATTGCTGCATCGTGTTTATTAAGAGAAACCTTGAAAGACGAAACAGCCCCTTAAAGGTAAAGGTTCCCCTCGCACACATATGTGCTAGTTGTTCCTGACTCTAGGGGGCGGTGCTCATCTCCGTTTCAAAGCCAAAGAGCCAGCGCTGTCCGAAGACATCTCTGGAGTCATGTAGCCAGCATGACTCAACACTGCCGAAGGCGCACGGAACGCTGCTCCCTTCCCACCAAAGGTGGTCCCTATTTTTCTACTTGCATTTTTATGTGCTTTCGAACTGCTATGTCGGCAGAAGCTGGGACAAGTAACGGGAGCTAGGGATTCGAACCGCCGAACTGCCAACCTTTCTGATCGACAAGCTGGCCTGAAGCCGGTCTTTTCCAGCCCCAAACATCTGGTTTCCAGATGTTTGAGACTCCAACTGCTTTAATTCCCAGCCAAAATGTCATAAAGGAAATTGCAAAAATTGCAAAGAATCCATTCCTGTATATTGGAGGCAACCTAGCCTGGGATATGTGCATGGTTTAATCCTAAGTGGTATCTTCACAAAAAAATAAAATGCCACTTAATGCAGAAAAGAAAGAAGTATATAAAATCATTGCAACTCTTAATCTGTATTGAAAGCGCTTTAAAAGTTCGGTGGGGAAGGATCAGATTTGGAGCAAGGTTAATATCTCTTTCCTGCATAAGACCTAATGGCTCAACCCACCTTTTTTTTTTGTGTCCTGTTTCTTTAAGAGAGATCACGTGAGCAAGAAACAGCTGATGTGGCGGAGCTCGCCGGGCCGTACCATTCCAAGGGATTTTTTTTTAATGAAGCGTAGAGAAAAACACAATATAGGATTGTACATACTATTCGATTTGCAACAGGTGGTGCATATTCCAGGCACTGCTTGTTTTAGAGGTTTCGGAATAGATGCCCATAATTAGCTTAAAGATCCCCTACGATACATTTGGTATGGTCCATGCGCCCGATACGTCAGATTCCTGGACGATACCATTGTGTACCCTTGAAAGGGTGATATGTCACTGGTAAAGCATTCATTCCTTGTTCAACGCCACTATATTTTTCACTTGTCATAAATCGCCTTCCTAAATAAAGGATTCCCTACTGTGTTTAACAGCATAAGCGTAAAGCAATTATTTTTTATAAGCAGTGCCCTGCCAAGACCCCCCCCTCCTCATCTGCCGGATGCAAGCCTCACCTCAAAGCGCTTTTCAAATCGGTCGCCATCTTGGACTGCCTCACCTCGATGGATCCAGAGGAGGCGGGGAAGATTGACATAATCCCGAAATAACCTTTCCCAAAGAAAGCAATCGTGGGGGCTGGGGAGGGGAGAAGCACAGAAAAGGCGAAAACGGCTCGAGCGATTTTATCCTCCCTTTACTAAAGGCGAGGAAAGTTTCCCTTCGAGCGGCTCTGCTTTTCTTCTCCCCCCCCCGCCGAAATGGTTTCCTCCGATCTCGCGAGAGCGGTCGGCGGCGCTCTCGCGCACATGGCCCGGCCGGGGAAGTAGGGGTGGGGAAACGCCTCCCCGTGCGCGCGTGCGCACGCGCGCATGCGCTCTCCCTTCCTTTTTCGGCCGAGGCCTCTGCGAGCGGCGCGCGTGTGTGTCTGAGGCGAGCGGGAAGGCCGCGCAGCCTCCCCCGAGTTTCCCATGCAGGAGACCGAGGAGAGCTTAGCGGCGGCCGCGGCCTCCCCCTCCGACCCCGAGGTCTTCGGAGGCGGCGGAGGGAGCAGCAGCACCGCCAGCAGCAGCAGCGACTCGGAGGCCGAGCGGCCGCCGGCAGGGTCTCCTGAGGGGCGGGAGCCCCAGCCGGCCGGGAAAGCCGACGCCGACGAGGCTGCTGAGGAAAAAGAAGAGGAGGGGAAGGAAGGGAAAAGCAGCGGGGACGAAGAAGCCGGAGAGCGGCCCGAGCAGACGCTCCTTCCCCTTCAGGAACCGCCGCCGGCCGTGAACGAAGAAGAGGAGGAGGCGCCGCCGCCGCCGCCCGCCCGGGAACCGTCGCCGGTGACCGCCGCCTGCGAGGAGGCGAGGGAAGAAAAGGCCGAGGAGGAAGAAGAAGAAGAGGAGGAGAAGAGAAAGGAGGAGAAGAAAGAGGAAGAAGAGGAGGAAGAAGAAGAAGAAGGAGGGAGAAAGGAAGGGGAGGACGGGGAGAAACCGCCGCGGGACTCCGAGCAGAAGCAGCCCCAGCCGTCTTCGCCTCCTCCTCAAGCGCCGCTTCCCCAACTCCCCCCGCTGGGCCAGGACGAGGACGAGCCCTCCTTCAGCGACCCCGAGGACTTCGTGGATGACATCGAGGAGGAAGGTGCGCGAGGGGGGGGATCTTTGGGGGGGGGGTTGAGGAAGAGAAGGGCCCCTTCCTCTGCCCCCCCCCAGGTGTTCCTCTGGCCTTCCGGGTGTTCATCTGGCCCTCCAGATGTTCCTCTGTCCTTCCGGGTGTTTCTCTGGCCCTCCAGATGTTCCTCTTCCCCGGGTGTTCATCTGGCCCTCCAGATGTTTTTCTGGCCTTCCGGGTGTTCCTCTGGTCCTCCAGATGTTCCTCCTCCCCATATGTTCTTCTGTCCCTCCAGATGTTCCTCTGCCCCGCCCCCAGGTGTTCCTCTGGCCCTCCAGGTGTTCCTCTGGCCTTCTGAGTGTTCATCTGGCCCTCCAGGTGTTCCTCCTCCAGATGTTCCTCTGGCCTTCCGGGTGTTCCTCTGGCCCTCCAGGTGTTCCTCCTCCAGATGTTCCTCTGGCCCTCTGGGTGTTCCTCTGGCCCTCCAGGTGTTCCTCCTCCAGGTGTTCCTCTGGCCCTCCAGGTGTTCCTCTGGCCTTCCGGGTGTTCCTCTGGCCCTCCAGGTGTTCCTCCTCCAGATGTTCCTCTGGCCCTCTGGGTGTTCCTCTGGCCCTCCAGGTGTTCCTCCTCCTCCAGGTGTTCCTCTGGCCCTCCAGGTGTTCCTCCTCCCCAGGTGTTCCTCTGGCCCTCCAGGTGTTCCTCTGGCCTTCTGAGTGTTCATCTGGCCCTCCAGATGTTCCTCTGGCCTTCCGGGTGTTCCTCTGGCCCTCCAGATGTTCCTCCTCCAGGTGTTCCTCTGGCCTTCCGGGTGTTCCTCTGGCCCTCCAGATGTTCCTCCTCCAGATGTTCCTCTGGCCCTCCGGGTGTTCCTCTGGCCCTCCAGGTGTTCCTCCTCCTCCAGGTGTTCCTCTGGCCTTCCGAGTGTTCATCTGGCCCTCCAGGTGTTCCTCTGGCCCTCCAGGTGTTCCTCCTCCCCAGGTGTTCCTCTGGCCCTCCAGGTGTTCCTCCTCCCCAGGTGTTCCTCTGGCCCTCCAGGTGTTCCTCCTCCCCAGGTGTTCCTCTGGCCCTCCAGGTGTTCCTCCTCCCCAGATGTTCTGGAGGGCTGACCCAAAGCAGGCTGTCTCACACGCACACATACATACAACCCCACAAAAGTGCACATACACCCCCACCCACCCATCCCAATATACACCTCGCTTTTCTCAGTCAGGGGCTGGACTACAAGTCCCAGGGTTCCCAGCTGGTAAGGAGGAGGGGGTTGTTGGGTATTCCCATGGGGTGGGGGAAGGGTTTTGGGTGATGTGTGACTGACAGCTGTTTTGGGATGGGGGGGGTAGTGTGTCCCTGTTTCTGGCCAGTCATTCTTTCTCTACACAAATGATTTTTAAAAAACCCACATGATATAAGGGGTTTATCACCAATAATGGGTTTGGAAGGAACTTTGGAGGTTGTCTAGTCCAGCCCCTTTCTCGGGCAGGAGACCTATCATTTCGGGCTTGATGGGATGGATACACAGGATCATAGAACAACAAGCATTGGGAAGGATCCTGGAGGTCTTCTAGTCCAACCCCAAGCAGGAGACCCTAGCCTAGGCCATCCCAGACAAATGGCTGTGCAATCTATTCTGGAAAGCCTCCAGCAATGGAGCACCCACAACCTCTGTTCCACTGGTTAATTGTTCTCACTGTCAGGAAATTTCTCCTTAGTTCCAGGTCGCTTCTCTCCTTGATTAGTTTCCATCCGGTGCTTCTTGTCCTGCCTTTTGGTGGGTGAGCACAGATGAGGAAATTGGGAAGCAGTTGTGTATGTGTGGACTGTATTTGTAATATCTGTACAATATTGAGTGGATGTAGTTCAAGAGCTGTTGTCAGTTTCAAGCAGCCTTGTTATCAATGGAAAAGGAAACCTGTCAATCCTTCAAACAGTAGCATTGCCAGTTGTTGGTTAACCTTGAGAACTTTGAATAGGTCTCTTTTTTTAAAAAAAAAAAAAACAACCCTTGCATTTATTAAATTTCCTCAGGAAAAAACCCTTGAGGTTTTTATAAGAAATCTTCTTTAAAACCTGTTAGCATGAAGGTTGTGATAGTAACCTAACCTGTAGGTTGAGTTAAAGGAGAATCAGAGCTGTGGCATTCAAACCTGTTGTGTTTTCTGGGGGTCAGTTTAGGTAAATCTGTTTGATGTATAGAGGAGCCCTTCCAGTGTTGTCAAGTACTTCTGTGTCCCACATTAAGGGGGCACAGAACTGGAGAGGCTGCTGGTTTGGCTCCAGGTATCCCAGATTAGAATCTGATGCTTTATGATGACTTATTTTAACCACAGAGGAGAACAAAGCGATCCCAGTTAATCAGCCAAGATTACTTGGGAAAGTAGAAGCTTCTATTTCTGACTGTCCTGAGTTGAGTAGCAACCTGGAAGAATTATGTGAATAAATTGGGCACGATGCCCTAATAGGTAGTTGAACATGTTGTCCAATTTGTGTTTATTGTTAGAATGCCCAGAACATTTGTGCATGGCTGATAAATTAACGCCTTGCAGTCCAAAAGAATGAAGAACTGTGAAGGACACAGCTGGCTTTAAAATAGAAGGGTGGAATAAATGTATGACAATAAGCTGTGTACATTAGATTAAAATGCACTTTTGAAAGCCAAGATATCTTGCTATGACTAGAATATTTGAACAGAGTTTTTCTCATACATCACACTGATTCTGCGGTGTTCAAAGCATTCAACGTAGATAACTCCGTGACGGTTTGGTAGTTTTGAAGCTCCTCCGGTTTAGAACACTGAAAAGTAATGCAGATGACAGAGGGAAGAACTGCTCAGTGCTATTGTGGCTGTTAGGCTGCCTTGAGACTGTTGAAACAAGCTGAGACAATTTGCTCAGGGGTTCATCTCAGAGCAATGATCACTGGCCTTTCGATGAGAGTCAAATGATACAGACCCTCCAAAGCCATGCTTCCCAAACTTTCTCCTTCATTACTCAAAACCGCTGACCAAGAAAGTCCTTTCCTCCCAATGATTCCAACTTGGGCTTTTGCTTCACTCCTTTCTGTGTGCTTTCAGGATGCTTAACAAACCTAATGTAGATGATTGGCTTTATCTTAGGAATGCAGTCATGGACTCTGTCCTTCACACACCTTTCTCATTGGTCTCTCTCTCACTCACTCACTCACTGACTCTCTCGCTGTCCACAGAATTACTGGGAGATATTCTGCAGGAGCTCCCTCGGGAAGCAGATGGAATTGATTCTGTGATTGTGGTGGACAATGTCCCCCAGGTTGGACCAGACCGTCTTGAGAAACTGAAGAATGTTATCCATAAGTTTTTCTCAAAGTTTGGGAAGATAACTAATGAATTTTACCCAGAAGCTGATGGCCAGACTAAAGGGTGAGTGCTGATGACGTTTTTCGGTTTTTGTTTGTTTGTTTGTTGTAGCCAAGTCTCCATCAAGGAAGCATAATCTTCTAGCCCATCCAGCAAGCCAGAATAGTAGCTGGTGCATTTTGCGATGCTCCCATCCGGCAGTAACCAAGCAAAGTCTCAGGCAACTTTTCCAAAAGATTAATGGGAAGGGAAACATACTGTGGGTAACACACAAGACATGTTAAAAAACAGGAAAGGAAAGCTGGTTACTTGCTGTGCTCATGGGAGCTTCTCCCACAATGAACATGGTCTCTTGAAAAGTTTAGATAATGAGAGTGGTAGCTGTGGGGGAGAAAAATAATTTGTATGCTGCATCACACTTCTGAGTGAAAGGTGGAATGTAAATGAACTGGTTTTGTTTTGCTGCAGGTATATTTTCTTGGAATACATGTCTCCCACTCATGCTCTGGATGCTGTCAAAAACACAGATGGTTATAAGCTGGATAAACAGCACACTTTCAGGGTCAACCTTTTCACTGACTTTGACAAGTGAGTAAAGTTTTATCCCTACGGCTTCCTCAAAAATACATACCTGTATGTATGCCTGACTAATTTTATTGCACTTTCAGGTACATGACAATCAGTGATGAGTGGGAAATTCCCGAGAAACAGCCATTTAAAGATCTGGTAAGTATTCAGAAGGCTGAATGGCATGTAGAGATCACTCCAGACAATTCCCCAAGATACGACGTTCCAAGCTGAGCGGGAGAAGCAGACCATGCCCTAATCAAGATTGCACCATTCTCTAGTGTATATTTCCATCGAGAGATAGGTTGAAGTTTATCAGTGTGTGTGGCTTGCAGTTGCAATGCCCAACTCTGATGATTCCCAGGATTCATGCCTCAGTTTTTTTAAAAAAATTCAGCACGACCTGTGAGCTCAGTAATTTGTACACATGACACTGAAACTCCTAAAATGTAATTAACAACAACACAAAAAACAAACAAACTCCAAGGTGTCTTGAGTGAGAGGACTGATTTACATGCTGTTTGCCGGAATATTGCAGAAATTGTCTGAACTGTTGGTATCCAACTAGAAACATCCGCTCCACAATTTTAATTCATTTTGCTACACGGCAAAAGCGTACTTGGTTTGCTACAACAAAAGATGTGTGTGTGTGTCATGGGGATACAGTTTTCTATCTGGCAAGATGGTGCTTTTCCTTTTACAATAGAATGCTCATTCTCTGTTTTTTGCAGCCTCTTTTCTTCATCTCTTTTCCCCTTTCGGTTATTTCCTAGGGGAATTTGCGCTACTGGTTGGAGGACCCAGATTGTAGAGATCAGTATAGTGTAATTTTTGAATCTGGAGATCGAACCTCTATATACTGGAACGATGCTAAAGATCCTGTTACAATTGAGGAAAGAGCTGTGAGTGTTTTGGGCAAGTTTCTCTTGATAACGCTTTGTGTGCTGGCGGCTGTGAGAATTCCAAATCTGTAATGAAATTAAATCTTTTATAATTAGTTGAGGCACAGAAAAAGATTTTCGGAACATAATAGCTATTGAACTGAGCCATAAATTTCACCATGTCCTACGCGGCTTTTGCCTGTGAAAATTTGTCTCATCCTTAAGTGGTCGGGAGATTCACATTTCCACACCTTTGTTGAAAGTTGTCTGATGTTAGGTGTTCTTTATTCACAGGATTTAAGGGGTTTTCTACTTGGCCAAAATAGATCATGTTCGTCTTGCATTTGATACGTGATTTTTTTTCTACTAAACTATCAGGTTATCTACAAAATTAATATGCCAACTGTGATGAGGGAAGTTCCAGCGAATGATCAGCTCCAATTTGGTGCCTTTCCCCATTAAAATAGTTTTTTTTTAAAAAAAGTCCCTGCAAACTTTCAGAAACAAAATGTTCTCTTAGCTTCGGTATTCAAATGTAGCTTGACCCAATTAATTTAGGTTATTCCCCCCCGCAGCGATGGACAGAAACCTACGTGCGCTGGTCTCCGAGGGGGACCTACCTGGCTACATTCCATCAGAGGGGCATTGCTCTGTGGGGTGGCGAGAAATTCAAACAGATCCAGAGGTTCAGCCACCAGGGAGTGCAGCTCATTGACTTCTCACCTTGCGAAAGGTATTCTTGGAAATTTGCTAGTGGTCAGTGCTTCAAAAGACTGAGGAGCCTTGCTCATTGATAAGATTGTCGCTGAATTGCAAAATGCTGCAATCGTGTAAATGGTTGCTTTAGAGCCGAGGTGGCGCAGTGGTTAGGGTGCAGTACTGCAGGCCACTTCAGCTGACTGCTATCTGCAGTTCAGCGGTTCTAATCTCACCGGCTCAAGGTTGAGTCAGCCTTCCATCCCTCCGAGGTGGGTAAAATGAGGACCCGGATTGTTGTTGGGGGCAATATGCTAACTCTGTAAACCACTTAGAGAGGGCTGAAAGCCCTATGAAGCAGTATATAAGTCTAACTGCTATTGCTATTGCTATTTAGGTCCTCTGTGTGAAAAATACCTTCACGTTCCCAGTTTCTTGACGCTCCTTGGGCCTCTTGCCTTGATTATTGAACTATGGTTATGATAACCTTGCAGTGAAAATGCCCAGGTAGTCCTGAACTTATGACCACAATTGAGCTCAAAATTTATGCTAAGTGAGAAATTTGTTAAGTGAGTCTTGCCCCATTTTAAGACGTTTCTTGCCATATTTCTTAAGCGAATCACTGCAGCTGTTAAATGGGTCACACGGCTGTTAAGTGAATCGGGTTCCCCCCATTGACTTTGCTAGTCAGAAGGTCCCAAAAAGGTATCCCATGTCCCCGGCACGCTGTGTCCGTCATAAATATAAACCAGTTGTCAAGCATCCAAATGCAAATCACGTGACCATGGAGGGATGCTGTTTGAAGCCATCTGGCTTACTAAAATTGGTATGAAATGGAACGTAGCATTTGTATTGCTGCAATCAATTGTCTTGTCTTTCGTGAAGGTACCTGGTAACGTTCAGCCCCCTGATGGACACCCAGGATGACCCACAAGCCATCATAATTTGGGATATCCTAACTGGACAGAAGAAACGAGGGTTCCACTGTGAGAGCTCCGCCCATTGGCCCATATTTAAGTATGTTCGTAGAGGACTAAAAACAATTGTGCTACACTTTTGACTACTGGGAAATATGACACACACACACACACCTCTCTCTAAACCTTTTGAATTTTTCTTGCTCAGGTGGAGTCATGATGGCAAATTCTTTGCCCGGATGACATCCGATACCCTTAGCATCTACGAAACACCTGTAAGTCTGATCATGCCTTAACCCAAACGTTACTTATTGCAAACATGAACGAAAAGGGGAAGTTTTTCCTTTCACGCCATCCTTTTATTTATTTTTGTCTATAAATGAATTCATAGATGCATTCCTAGGCTCGGGGATGTAAAAGTTGCACTGATGCTTTTTGCTGTCTTAAGAGTATCCCTTTCTCATGGGAAAACGTCTCTTTTAAATACCCTCTCGGTACGAGTCGCAGGATTCTTATGTTGTCTTTTTTGCCCTTCTAGTCCATGGGCCTGCTGGATAAGAAAAGTTTGAAAATCACAGGGATCAAGTGAGTCTCCCTTTGAATCTGCTTTGAATCTCCCTTCTTCCAAACCCAGAGGAATAGATTTCACAGTACGGGTTGGTTGGCTGTTTCGAAATACATCTTTCTCCCCTTTTGCGACGCTTCTTTCTTGCTCCCCCTCAGAGACTTCTCCTGGTCCCCGGGAGGAAACATAATTGCCTTCTGGGTCCCGGAAGACAAAGACATCCCAGCGAGGGTGACCCTGATGCAGCTCCCCTCCCGGCAGGAGATCCGGGTGCGGAACCTGTTCAACGTGGTAGACTGCAAACTCCACTGGCAGAAGAACGGGGATTACCTCTGCGTGAAAGTAGACCGGACCCCGAAGGGCACCCAGGTATTTGGCTTCTCACGCATACTGGTAAAACTGGCCAGTTGGAGAACACCGTATTTTTCGGAGTGTAAGACGCACCTTTCCCCCCCCCTCCCAAAAAAAGAGGGTAAAAATCTGGTTGCGTCTTGTAGACTGAATACAGCATTTTTGGCCTGCCAAAACCTTCACAAAAATGGGCATGCAGAGGCTTTAGGAGGCCTACAAAGTGCTCCTGGGGGGTGGGGAGGGCAAAAATGAGCAAAAAAAATGGACCGTTTTTGCTCGTTTTTGCCCCAACCCCCCTCAGCCTCCAGGAACACTTTGCAGGCCTCTCAAACTTTCTGCATGCCCTGTTTTTCACAAAAAACGAGGCATGCAGAGGGTTTGGGAGGCCTGCAGTGTACAAAAAAAATATTTTTTAAATTTATCTTTTCAAAATCATGGTGCGTCTTGTACTCCGGTACATCTTATAGTCCAGAAAATACGGTATTTGCTTCCTCCCGAGGTGTTCTAGGGCTCCCTTAACGATTAGAGGTATTCTTTGATTTAGGACTTTCATTCAGCCTGAAATTAGGGATGTAACTGGTCATCGTCGCATGACCAACCTGACCCTACAACCCTTTTTGTGATGGTGGTTAAACAAATCTCCATGATCGTTTAGCGAACAATGTTCTCGAAGGGTTTCTTGGCTAGAAATTGGAAGTGAGCATCAGCCTCCCGCGAAAGACGCCGCCAATCATTCATCTGATGGTTCAAATGGCTGTAAATGCAGGCTGGTTGCCAAGGGCCCAAAACGCAGTCACATGACCCTTCCATTTTTGTTGTTTGTGATTAAACAATCCTTTTCTTGCAACTGTCAAGCCGCAGCCAGCACGGGCCTGAGATGTGACTCCGTAATTGTGTCCGGTATCTTGATAAGAAGCCCTCTTTCCAATATAACCCGTCATTATAAGAGCACTGTTTACTTCCAGATCGTGCTCTTTTTGATAAAACAGTTTGTGATGCCCCGTTGTTAGCAAGGATAAAAACTCTCGGCGAAGTCCCACTTTGGATCAATCGTGCTTTCCTTCCTCCGTCCATCCCAGGGTGTAGTGACCAACTTTGAAATCTTCCGCATGAGAGAGAAGCAGGTTCCAGTTGACGTGGTGGAAATGAAAGGTAAAAGGGCACCTTTTCCGTAACCTCCCTGAGATTCCCTTCACAATTTCTCCAAACTGCGCTGTCCCCCGCCCCCCCACCCCCAACTGAATTACTCCTTGGGAGGCTGTTATCTTACGTTGTATGTTAGATGCAGCAGAAGCAAAGCCTATTTGACATGTACAACACGTTTTACTTCTGCAACAGCTTCTCAGCCCTTAGCAGCACATTTGGATGTGTTTTGAATAGACCAGGGGTGTCAAACTCGATTTCATTGAGGGCCGCATCAGGGTTGTCTTTGACTTGGAGGGGGGGGGGCACGGGCGTGGCCATGGTGGGTGTGGCCAGCTCGATATCACTCATGTTGGGGTGCCTGTGGAGGCATGAGCACTCTGCCAGCAAAAACAGACTCCCGAGCTCCGATTTAGGCTGTGATGGCCTCTTGCAACCCTCTGCCAGCGAAAACAGGCTCCTCAGGTCCGTTTTAGGCTGCAATGGCCTCCTGCAGCCCTCTGCCAGCGAAAACAGGCTCCCAAGCTCTGTTTTAGGCTGCGATGTCCTCCTGCAACCCTCTGCCAGTGAAAACAGACTCCTGAGGTCCGTTTTAGGCTGCGATGGTCTCCTGCAGCTCTCTGCCAGCAAAAACTAAGCTCCGTTTTTGCTGGCAGAGACACTGTGGGCCTGTCCTTTGGTGTTTCCAGGGCAGCCAGATGTAAGTACTCCACGGGCTGGATCTGGGCCCCGGGCCTTGAGTTTGACGCCCCTGGAACAGAATTTTTGAACTGAGCTGCCACCTGTAATGGTTCAGGCCTCAGACTACCTGTCCTGCATCTTCCACCTTCGGTGGCCAGGTTGCCTCCTGGGCCAGGTTTCTAGTCCCGACTGACAAGATCTTCCTGCCTTTGTAGAGAGCATCATAGCCTTCGCTTGGGAGCCCAACGGAAGCAAGTTTGCTGTGCTGCATGGGGAGACGCCCCGCATATCCTGCTCCTTCTACCACGTGAAGAACAATGGGAAAATAGAGCTCATTAGTAAGTGGGCTTTCCGCACGCTCGGTGTGCTGCTCCTTTTAAAGTCTGTCGTGGCCTTCGGCTGAGCCAACACGCAAAGCTTTTTCAGAGTGTGCTGCTGCTTCTTTTGTTCCTTCTTTTGATTGGCATCCTGCTCCCAGATATCTAAACTGATTTGTTACCCTAAAATCCTAAATACGTAAACAGGTATAGCTAAAAGAAAGCACTTTCCACAGCACTTTCCCTCTCTTCCCTCCCCCTGCCCACCTTTCCTCAGCTGAATATCAGTGTTGGTATATTTTTGCATTGTGAATTAACCTGGGTGGGGAAATAGTGTCGTAATCGATCCAATTATACCATTGAAAACGGACGTTTTCCATGAAGTGGGTTTTGTAGTTGCCCTGTGAAAAACTACATGCCACGGGGGTTTCCAGCCCCGCCATATATTAAACCTTTGGATCTGCTAAAGAGCTCCAGCATCTGATTAAAAAGGGAGAACAGCCTGATGGGTGATGACAAAATTGGGCTGCTATCCTCCGGTGCTGTTTTTAAGATCGCCCACTTAATCCGCCAGGGTTAAAATTCCGGAAGCAACCTCAGCAGGGGGGTGGCGGAAGATAAATCCAGCCGCGTTAGCCTTGCGTGGCTGTTTCAGTATTTGGAAGTCAAATCGGTGCTGTGTTTCTCATTTTTATCTCAGAAATCTTTGACAAGCAGCAGGCGAACACGATATTCTGGAGCCCCCAGGGACAGTTTGTGGTGTTGGCTGGTCTCAGAAGGTGAGCGCTCATTTTGGGGAAGAATTTAAACGATCATCTTGGCTTGCAAGCGTTAAGAAAAGTGGTACCCACTTCTATAACCATCCACGTAACTTGTTTCTGGTAATTAGAAACAAAAGTGAAAATGCACATTCTGAGTTTCTTTCCCTCAAAAATATTGACATCTGGCTCCTTGGAAGCTTCCTTCGTGTATAAGTTAGCAGATCCCAACCACTGGATTTTTATCCAGGTGTCAGACCCCAAAACCAAGAACGATAGGTGTGAATCTTCTTGAGTTTTTTATTGTTTCACACCTGTAGTTGCCAGACTGAAGATTCTACTATCTGCTTGGATGTTATACTCTGGGAACTATTGAGGAGGGGCTGTCTTCGCCCTCTTTCTCTCACAGGCAATCTCTGGTCTGAGTTGCCACTTAACTATTTATTTATTTTATTTATTAATTAGACTTATGTACCGCTTCATAGGGCTTGCAGCCCTCTCTAAGCGGTTTACAGATTTTTAGCAAATTGAGTCAGCAAATTGCCCCCCACAGTCTGGGTCCTCATTTCACCCACCTCGGAAGGATGGAAGGCTGAGTCAACCTTCAGCTGGTGAGATTTGAACAGCCGAACTGCAGATAACAGTCAGCTGAAGTGGCCTGCAATACTGCACCCTAACCACTGCGCCACCTCGGCTCTAACTCCTCTGGATTCCACCCCCTCCCTCCTAGGAACCCACTTTCTCACTACAATCCATCAAGGGAGGTTCCCCAATGACGCTTGTATCATCTGGAACCTAAACCCAATTTTAGGGAGTTGAAGTTTTAGGATAATCCCCCCCCCCTTTCAGCCTGGCCAAAATGTCGAAGGAGGCCAGTGGGATAACCTGCCTCCCCTCCCTTTCTCTCTTCAGCATGAACGGTGCCTTAGCATTTGTGGATACCTCTGACTGCACCATGATGAACATTGCTGAGCACTACACAGCCTCGGACGTGGAATGGGACCCCACCGGCCGTTTTTTGGTGACATCCGTGTCTTGGTGGAGTCACAAGGTAACTTAGAGGCTGCGTTGCCTGGTCGTTTTTTTTCACCTGCACAGGCTTAGTTGTGGCTATTTTAAGTTTTCTGTGTGGATGCCATCTTTCCCAACCTCTCTGAGTAAATTAAAGATTCCAGGCATGTGCTGACGGACTGTTTGATAATCCAAAATATTTCTTGATTGTGCAGAGATGGATAAACTTACCTTGGAGTTAAGGGACAAGGAAGACTCCGGATATTATACAGTTTGGGAAAACTGGTATCAATGGATAAATAATAGAAACGTGAAATGCACAGCTTAGAAACATAGATGTATAGATATAGGAATAATTAGGAATGTATAAAAGTGTATTTGAATAACAAATGGTTCTCTTAGTACTGTCAAAAAGGATCGTAATTTATACAAAACTATTTTTAAAGGTATTTGTATTGTAATGTTTTAAATTTTCAATAAAGGGGTTGTTTTTTTTCCCTCAAAAAAAGGGGGGGGGGGATTTCAGGCATGTCATATTCCCCTCTCTTGACAGGTCAGTTCTCCTATCTAGATCGGGGCGTCCAGCCTTGGCAACTTGAAGATGGCATGGAACTCCCAGAATGCTGGCTGGGGAATTCTGGGAGTTGAAGTCCACACACACATCTTCAAGTTGCCAAGTTGCCACACCCTCCAACTAGATAGAAGAACACACTCCACACACATTACATGCCAGCCAGGCCCGCCGTGGCTTCTCCCTCTAAGCACTGGGATGCTGAATTCCGGCTGCTGCCGGGATGCTTCGCCTTGGATACTCTCACCTGACCCAAGTGTCCTCCTTAGGTGGACAACGCCTACTGGCTATGGACTTTCCAGGGCCGCCTCCTCCAGAAAAATAACAAGGACCGGTTCTGCCAGTTGTTGTGGAGACCCAGGCCACCAACTCTGCTCACCCAGGATCAGATAAAGGTGAGGCGTCCTTTGGGGGAAAGAGATCCACTTGGAAGAGGACTTTTTAACAATGCCGTTGTTGAAGGAAAGTGGCAACGATCCTCAAAAGAGAGATGGGGAAGAGACCGGACAGGGCTTGGCCTGTAGAAAACCTTGATTTAAATCCCCAATGACCTTCAGGGCAGCTGATAACAGTTACATCACCGGATAAACTTTCCTTGGCAGAAGAGAGGGGTTTTTTTTTCCCCTCCCCTTTCAGGTGTGAAGCATTTCTCTCTCTTTCCTCGCTGCAGCAAATCAAGAAAGATCTGAAGAGGTACTCCAAGATATTTGAACAGAAAGATCGCCTGAGCCAATCGAAAGCCTCCAAGGTAAAATTGCCCCCGGGGAATGCGAAGCAAAGGAGATTTGGGGCCACGTGGGCCAACGGTGCTACTGCCGTTGACCCCCATCAGCCTCAGTCCCTTCCGATGCGCCCTCCTCTCCATTGGGAGTGTGCTAAGTAGCCACCTTAGCATCATGAGGAGCCCCAGTCCTTTGTGTATGTAGCTGGGCATCCATATTGACATTTCTTTCCCATGGAAATACTTTTAACAAGCAAGGTCCTTGGGGATTGCAGCTTTGGACCAGAGCCAGAGGGATGGCTTAAACAACTCCTGTCTCTTACAGGAACTGGTCGACCGACGGCGAACAATGATGGAGGATTTCAAAAAATACCGTAAGATGGCCCAGGAGCTGTACATGGAGCAGAGGATCGAGCGTTTGGAGCTCCGAGGAGGTACCTGGGACAGGGGGGAACTTGCTGCTCATCTTAGCTTCATCGCTTAATTTCCGGGTGTTTTTCGACCAGCCTGGATCTGGGAACTGAGATCCCAAATGATTGCAGAGCCCCTGCTCTGAAAAGCAAAATAACCCAGGCCTATTTCGAGAAGTAGAGCGCCGTTGGGTATATATTTAATATTCAACATTTTAACGTAGTGGTGGCGCAGTAGTTAGGATGCAGTATTGCAGGCTGATTCTGCTGACTGCCAGCAGTTCGAATCTCACCGGCTGAACGTTGACTTAGCCTTCCATCCTTCCGAGGTCGGTAAAAAGAGGAACCAGATTGTAGGAGGGAGGGGATTGTTCACTCTGTTAAACCTCTTAGGGCTGCAAGAGCGCTCTGAAGCGGCACATAAATCTAAGTGCTGTTGTTTTTGTGATTCTGATCAAGGCAGATACTGATTTATAAAGCAATAATTGACCTAATTAGTGTGATGTTCATGAAGGAAAAAAAATCTGTGACCAAACCAAAGACGTTATGATTGCCGTAGGAAAGTGGTTAGGAGTCCTCTCGGGCCGCATTTTTTTCCCAACGAAGGACAGCACTTCCGCCTTCAAATCAAGCCAGATCTTCATTATGCTCACAGACGAGACGAGTTCTGCCTTCGGATCCGCCTCATCTGAACTTAACTTTCCCTCTTCCCAGGCGTGGACACAGACGAGCTGGACAGCAACGTGGACGACTGGGAGGAAGAGACCGTGGAGTTTTTTATCAATGAAGAAATCATCACAGTCATAGAGGCAGAGTAATCCCAAAGCTGTGGTGAGGAGCCTTCCTCTTCCACCACCTGTGGGGAGGAGGGAGGGCAGGGGAATCCTGGGATCCAAGTGCAGTAACCCTTTTCCTCTTCCTTTGCAGCACCACCATCGGATCGTCCTGAGAAGAGAATTGTTCCTTTTCAGGAGGTCGTCTCATCTTTGGAAATTTTTTAAATCCGTATTTTTTTTCTCTCTCTCTTTCTGGACGGTGACTCCACAGGATCCATTCATTCTGACATAACTGTAGTGCCTTTTGGTCCCCAACCTCCCAGCTGGGCTCCCCCTCCAAAGGCACTGCTTTTAATTTTGTATTTCTTTACTGGGGGGGGGGGGCGGGAGGGTTCGGTCTAATTTTTAGCAATCTTACCACCGGAATGTGCTGCTGCTGTTGCTGAAATGCTCCTCGGAGCACGTGGGGGTGGTCCCTCCCGCCCCCATCCAAAGGCAGCCTTGAGACATTTTCCCAGGATCTCCAGAGGGGGGGAAACTCCAGCGCTTCTGTTTTGCGAGGACTGTTGCTGTGTCCCTCACCGGCAGTGGGGGAGCTGGTGCGACCCAGAGACAGGCCAGCCAGGAAGGCTCTTCTTTCCTGGTTGTGTTGAAGCCGCACTGCGGTGGACTCTCAACTCTCCCCCTATTCCGATTGTGACAGGATCTCTCCGTGGGTTGAAGGTTGGAAATAAAGCAAGCCAACACACGCAGTCGCCTCTCATCTCTTGTTTGCCGTGTATTGTTCATACCGCCGTTTTTATACCCGTTCCAATTAATAGTGTTGTGGCCCTCCAGTGGCCATTGGAGCCGGTGGAAGACTCCGACAGTGAGGAGGTTGGGGAGGGACATGGGCCACTCCTGGAGTCTGGGGAAGGCTCGGATGAGGGCTGTGTATCGGAGGCAGAGAGGGGGCCAGAGCCGTATGCCAGTTATCAGCTGCCTTCAGAGTCAGACATCAGTGAGGCAGAAGAACAGCTGGAGCCTGTTCCCAGTGCGCATACACAGAGTTGCCACACAAAAGGAACAGCTAAAGAACAAGGGCCAACTTGGGAGTAAAGGCACAGGTGGATGGTGAATGGCCCCTCCCATAGGGAATAAAGGGGAGGGGAATTTGCAGGAGACAATTCGACTCATGAGGATGAAGATCCGTTCCTGACTTCTTGCCAAGGAATTGCTGCTACAGCATGGAGTTTGGAAGATATCGGCCTGGCAGCTCTCCAAGCCTGATCAAGGTCCGTAGTTGTGAAACCTCATGAAAGACTTTTTTTGCCGGGACTTTGCAGGAGAGGAATTCCCTTTTTACCTAAATAAAAGAGGTTTTATCGGGGACGAGGAGTCGGCTTCATGGTCTTGAGAAGCCGATATGAACAAATACATCCGTTGGGGTTAGCCCGCTCCGTACCTTGTTTTTCAATGAGGCCGAGTCACTAGGACGCCAAAATCTGTAAGGAATATCAAGGGGTGTGTGTGTGTGTGTGTGTGCAGAGACGTGCAAAACGCTGAGGACACACCAATCGGGTTTAGGATGTCGCCTTCCAGTTTTGTGCGGAAAGAACGGTGCAAAACCGGAAGTTGCTCCAAAGAATCGGGATCTTTTGAATGAGTGCAGCCTTAATTTCACGATATCTCGTGCCCCGTTTTGGAGACGTACTGTGTAGGTTGGCATTGCTAACCTATCTTGAGATTTGCTAGTTGAAGAGGGACAAAAGTTAATCAATCCATCTTTTCCACTCCAGTTTATATCTCTCGTTTGAATGGTCCTTAAGATATGCAGATATTTTAGCCATCTCAGCTAGGCTTGTTACTTTCAATGTCCATTCTTGAACAGTAGGCAAATCTTCCTTCTTCCAGTATTGCGCCACCAACAGTCTAGCTGCGGTTATTAAATGCAAAATCAGGTTAATCTCTACAACTGTACAATCAGTAATTATACCTAACAAAAATAGCTGAGGGGTAAACATAATCCACCATATTTTTATCCAAAACGCTTTAACCTTTTTGCAAGTCCACCATATATGAAAGTAAGTAGCATCAGCACAATCACATCTCCAGCATTTAGGTTGTAAGTTCGGATACATAGAAGCCAATTTTTTTAGGATCTGAATGCCATCTATAAAACATCTTATAAAACTTTTCTCTCAAATTTTGGGCTCGGGTGAATTTTACATTTCTTACCCAAATCTTTTCCCATGTATCCAACATTATTGGTTCTTCAAAATTTTGAAGAAGAGGGGCAAAAGTGGAAGGCGGTGTGACATGGTGGATTTCAAACCATCCACAGTTGAGGGCTGTTGTTCAATGGTTAGCCAATCCATGGGGAGGTTCAAAAATGCTGATTAAAAAGCCCCCCCCCTTTTTTTTTCCTTGAGATTCGGGGCTGAACCTTCCTCCGATTCCTTGCATCTCCCCTGCCTCTGTCTTGCATCACCTGTTCTCCACCCCCCCTGGGAAAATGCCTTTTTTTCCCCTCCCCTTGCAAACTGCTCGTCCTCCCATTCTTACAAATCGCTTGGTCAAAGGCAGCCAGATGGGTATCTTGACACCTTCCGCGACTCCTGGTGCAGCCCAGAGGAGGGGATTTTGGGGGGGCTTGGCTACTACGAAGGACGGAAGAACCGAAGAACACCAGGTGGTGGTAAGTCCTCGAAAGTGGGTGGATCACAGCCCCTGTCCTTCCCTATCGCCCCGCCGCTGTGAGTTGGTGATCTAAATGAGATGCTGGGTGCTGTTGACACAGAAGATGCCACCCACCCACCCCCAGGGGCTTACCTCCCTTTCCAAGCTGTGCACAATTTCTGCAGGATGAGCCCAACCAAAGCAAAATTTAACCTGATGCTCAAATCTTAACCCTGCGCTCCCATCTCTTGCCTTCGTTCATGTGATGAGGTACACAAGGCAATTCCGCCCACCTGCCATCCTCAGAAAGGTGGCACGGCATGAGCCTGCCAGCTCTTTTGAAAAGGGGCACCCCTGAAGACCCACCCCCTCTGCGCCTTTAGTGGTGGTGGTGCAGAAATTGTGAGTGGGAAACCTTGCAGGAATGCCAAAAGTTCTGGAAAGCCCAATTCTTGGTCTCGCTTGCAGGTGGCTCTCCGTATTCGCCCCGTCAATGAAACGGAGTTGGAGGAAGGCGCATCGGTCGTTGGCCACAGAGTGGGGGAGCAGGTGAGAGGGCGAGGGAGGGACGATAGATGTGGACTCTGGGTTCCATGTAAAATGTAAAAAGCTCGAGAAACTGGATCCAAAAATTATATATTTTATTTATATTCCGTGTTCATCTCATTCTGAAAAGCAACTTGGAGCTTGTTTAGGCACCAGAGTTGCAAATATATTTATCTAATCTAAAGCCATGGAGTTTCCTCCACTCCCCACCAACCCCCAAACTCTACCACTTTAAGAAGTGCGGACTTTAACTCCCAGAATTCCGCAGGCAGCATCATGGCTGGGGAATTCTGGGAGTGGAAGCCCATAGCAATAGCAATAGCAGTTAGACTTATATACCGCTTCATAGGGCTTTCAGCCCTCTCTAAGCGGTTTACAGAGTCGGCATATCGCCCCCACAATCTGGGTCCTCATTCTACCCACCTCGGAAGGATGGAAGGCTGAGTCAACCCTGAGCCGGTGAGATTTGAACCGCCGAACTGCAGAACTAGCAGTCAGCTGAAGTGGCCTGCAGTACTGCACCCTAACCACTGCGCCACCTCGGCTCTTAAAATCTCTTAATACCTCTTAAAATCTGGAAAATTTGGGAGGGGGGGGCAGAAACCAGTTTTGAAGAGTGCTGCCTTTTCTTGTATGCCCGGGACTTCTAAAGCCCTTACAGCGTTTTTTTACCCTCCCTCCTTTTACCAAAAAATGAAAATAAATCAACACCAAAGGTCCAGTTCTTAGAGAGAAGGGGGGGGGGGGGAGTGATGCTTGGCTGCAATTTATTGCTTTATTTGGAAGTAAACTCTCCGATCCACAGGAAAATATTTACAAGCTGGAATAGCAGACGGTTATCCTCCTGCCAAACACATTCTCAAAAAGGGAGGTGGAGTGAATAAGAATAAGAAGAAGCAGTATAGAGTCTGGCCTTCTATTTTCCCTTACAACTGCAGCGATGTGGCTTCTTTCGCACAAGGTCCTCATCCCAAATGGCCAAACATGTTTAATTTAAACTCTTAATTCCGAGGGAGACGAAAACATCAAAGGGGTTGCAGCTCTAAACAGCCCGAATCAGTTCGTTGTTGCATGTAAAACCTGATGGCCATCAGACAGCCAAAGAAATTTACAAAACGTGCAGTCATATATTAGCATCCTCGGAAAATCAAATAAAATCCAATCCAATCCAATCCAAAAAATTGGATTTTGCTATGAGCTATGAGTATAATCAGAAGCTGGACTGTGGTGAGACAAGACATAATAATTCCAACTCTGTTAATTGGATAAACATCGTATTGTAATTTTCAGTAGGTTTATTGTCCAAATTTGGCATTTATGCCCCCATATGTTCAGCAGTAATTTTATTCTAGGGGTTTTTTTAAAGGGCAAATGATACATAATCTATATTGCAAGCTCTTTCTTTAATTGTATGCTTTTATCTGCAAAGCTGCCAAGGTTTTGTTGGGAAATTGCCTTGACGTAACTTCAGTTCTGGGATGTGGTGGTTCAGTGGCTAAGACGCTGAGCTTGTCGATCAGAAAGGTTGGCAGTTCAGCGGTTCGAATCCCTAGCGCCGCGTAATGGAGGGAGCTCCTGTGACTTGTCCCAGCTTCTGCCAACTTAGCAGTTCGAAAGCACGTAAAAAATGCAAGTAGAAAAATAGGAACCACCTTTGGTGGGAAGGGAACAGCGTTCCATGCACCTTTGGCGTTTAGTCATGCCGGCCACATGACCACGGAGAAGTCTTCGGACAGCACTGGCTCTTTGGCTTTGAAATGGAGATGAGCAGCGCCCCCTAGAGTTGGGAACGACTAGCACATATGTGCGAGGGGAACCTTTACCTTTACCTAACTGTTCAGTGCCCCCATTGGGTGTGTTTCAATGGAGAAGAATAAACCCAGGTTGTGCTTTCCCAGCTGGCTGGGGAATTCTGGGAATTGAGGTCTACCCATCTTAAAGGTTGAAAAACACATCTCTAAATTCTCCATCCGGGAAAGTGTCATTACCAGTGGTTGAGTTTGGATGATCTCCTGGAACTCTTCCCAGTTCTTATGGAGTTTGGTGCTGGCATCCTGGCTCTCAACAACCAAATCTCCTTCTCTGAAATAGATGGTGGTCTTGATGGACCCAACAGAAGATCCGGAGGATATTTTGCGTGCCAACCGGTCGAGGGAGAAAACGTTCATTTTTGACATGGTTTTTGGCCCCCAAGCAACCCAGGTGAGGAAGTCCTTCTTGGCTGAGTAACTTGGAAGTTGCTAATCTCACCAGTTTCCTCCTCCTCCTCCGCCTCCTCCTCCTCCTCCTCCTCCTCCTCCCAAATCTTATTTCTTGCTAGCTTTAACTGCATTGCTTAGTCATTTTAGGAAGATGTCCTATCATCCAACCAACATGGATGTTGTCCTACTCTATCTTGAAGGCATCTCATGATTAGGTGAAACTCCTGCAGATATTTCCTACACGAGCACCCAAGAGAGAATTCACATTTTGTTGGACAGGTGTAAATCTCAAGATATTTTATCTGAACAGGAGGTGAAGTTGAAAAGATAGGGGAAGTTCACATTGGTTGAATCAGTGTCTCTCAACTTTGGCAACTTTCAGATGAGTAGACTGACTGGAGGAGAATCCTTGGATTTGAAGTCCAGGTATCTAAGAGTTGCCAAGGTTGAGTAACACTGCTCTACGCAGAACCTGAAAACAAGATTGAACACAACTCAGTCCTTAAACAAAAGGGTTCGGTTGAGATCTGCCTATGTGGGACTGATTGGGGTAGATTGCAGGGGTGACAGCGAAATATAGTTTTATCATATTTTATAGCTTAAATTATTGTATTGTATTCCAGTTTCATTTTAGACTGTATTGTTGCAGAAAATGACAGGCGTTAAGACTTCTCAGGATACAGGAAAAGTCTATTTGGCAGCCAGGTTCAGAAAGCGAGCCCATGGCTTAGCATTGCAAGTTCTGAACAACCTTCATTATCAAAGCACACGTTTCTTATACATTCTCAAAAGCATTGCAACACGGAAACACTTAACACATTTCTTAGTGGTTCCCTTGAGGAGAAAGCCTTATAAGGAGATGGGGGGTCTTACGTCTCCTTTTGTTTATGGAGTACGTGTCATTAACGAACTTTAATTGAACCTTGGACTTTTGACATAGATTTTGACATCTTGTGGTTAGGCACTGGCTTCCTGTTTCTTTTGCAAGTTCCAACTCTTGTCTATGCGGCTTTTAATATAGAAGTAAAGGGGCTCTAAGAGGCTGTCCAGCCTGACCTAGTAGGTTTCACACTTCATGTCCAAATCTCACTTTACGTCTGCTTTAGTATTATATTCCAATTCCATTTTAAATTGTATTTTATTTTAAATTGTGTTTTATCAAATTCCATTTTAAATTGCTTTTATCAAATTTTAGTAATAATGTGCTTCTGGGACTTTGCACTTTTGATATGGCCCAAGGGCTAAACGATAAAGACTCAGTGTCAATGTTAAAGAAGAGGCTTCCGATTCTCCCACCTCCCTTTTAATCTTCCTGGTGTAAGCTGGCTCTCCCTTTCTTCTTGTATTCATCCTGTGCCTCTGCTCTAAGTCTCTGGGGATGAAATTATTGCCACGGTGAAGTTTAAAAGTTGGAAGTCTCCTGAGGGATGAAGTCATGTTTACTGGGGAACGCTAGGTTGCTCTTGAAAAATTTCCAGCATGAGTTCATCTTAGGAGCTCTGGAAGCTGATTCTGCTGGGGCCAATTCAACAAGTTCGTGTCTCCTTTGGAGTTTCCATGGAAGAAAGAAAATTATTTTAAAAAGCCCCACCGTCATCATTTGGTTATTCAAACAAAGTAGAAGGTATTAACAATTAAAAATAGAAAAGAAAAGTATCCCTCCTTCAAATAAGATGATGCAAAAACAACCTCTTACTTATCAGCCTTTCTTTAATGGGACCGTTCGGAGTTATACTTTTGAGAATTGCTAGGCATATTGTCTGCTCGGATAAAGGTGTAAAAATATATATTGGGAGGGAGGGAAGGAAGGAAAAGGAGGGGGAATAAATGAGTGGGAGAAGGAGTGGGAGGGAGAGGAAGGAAGGAAGAGGAGGGAAGAAATAGGGGGAAGATAGGGGAAGGGAGAGGAAGGGAAGAAGGAAGGAAGGAAGAGTGGGGGAAGAAAGGAATGGGAGGGAGAGGAAGGAAGGGAGGTGGGGGAAGGAAGGAAGAGGAGGGAAGAAATAGGGGAATGATATGAGGGGGAGGGAGAGGAAGGGAAGAAGGAAGGAAGGGAGAGTGGGGGAAGAAAGGAATGGGAGGGAGAGGAAGGGAGGGAGGTGGGGGAAGGAAGGAAGAGGGGGGAGAAATAGGGGAAAGATAGGAGGGGGAGGGAGAGGAAGGGAAGAAGGAAGGAAGGGAGAGTGGGGGAAGAAAGGAATGGGAGGGAGAGGAAGAAAGGGAGGTGTGGGAAGGAAGAGGGGGAAGAAATAGGGGAAAGATATGAGGGGGAGGGAGAGAAAGGGAAGAAGGAAGGAAGAGTGGGGGAAGAAAGGAATGGGAGGGAGAGGAAGGAAGGGAGATGGGGGAAAGAAGGAAGAGGGGGAAGAAATAGGGGAAAGATATGAGGGGGAGGGAGAGGAAGGGAAGAAGGAAGGAAGAGTGGGGGAAGAAAGGAATGGGAGGGAGAGGAAGGAAGGGAGATGGGGGAAGGAAGGAAGAGGGGGAAGAAATGAGTGGGAGGGAGAGAAAATAAGGGAGGGAGGAGGGAAGGAAGGACAGAAAGAAAGAAGGAAAGCAAAAAGGAAGGAAGGAAAGAAGGAAAGGAAAGCAAGGAGAAAGGAAGGAAGGAGGAGGAAGAGGAGAGTTTCCATTTCCCTTTCTCATGATTAAAAGACTGCCTTTTTCTGCTTCGTTGATGTTGGAGTTTCGTTAAGAGTCTTTTGCAGTACAAAATCTTTTCACACTCCCGAAGGGCGTGAAGGAGGGCTCCAGAGGTGCTAAGGAAATGTGCTAAGAAACAGAAGTCACTCTGTGGCTTCTCGTACCCGGAGAGGCAAAAAAACCAAACTCTCCTGAGCCATGGAAGTGTCAAAATATTTGATCATGGAAAAGTCCGACCAAGAGGCAAGGAATCTTGGGCAGCTAAGACAAAGGAGGTGTTCATAGCACGACATGCTCCCGGCTGCATAGCAAGACCACGTCATGGGTGGCTTCATGCTGCAGGAACATGGGTGGAAGCTACAGCTGTCAAGCAGATCTCCAGTCACTTCGGCATCAAAACATACCAACTCTTAAAAAAAAACAACCTGCAGTTGAGCTGGAATGAAAGTTCCTTTATCCTTACCCAGAATGGCTGAGGATCAGGACGTTGGTTCACTCCGGTTCATCCCGGTTTGGCCAAACTGGTCGTGGTTTGCCAGCCTGGGTCGCCAGAACCAGTTCTCCAGTCGGCGCAGCATGGTTTTCCCCCACCCCCCATTTTTTTAATGTTCTGCACATGTCCAGACCTATTTATACCGTAACTGCGCACGCACATGGAGCAAAATTGTGTTACTCTCAGTAACGCCGACAGCAACCGATCCCTGCTGAGGATGATGGGCTTGTCCCTTAATGTAACTGCTTTGCAGCCATCACAAGTTACGGCCGTCATTGCCAAGTTCAATTACGGTCCTAACTTGAGGACAATACGAATAAGAAGCCTCAGTGCTATGTGGCTTTGAACTCAAACCGTAGCATAATAAAGTCATCCTGGTGCTGTAGACCTGTAGCCTTGAGATGTTTAAAGGTGGATGAATTGAAGTGGAGTTCAAAGCCCCCAACCCCTGATTGTCTCCTCTGATTCTTGCTAGGAGGAGGTGTATTTGTCGACTACGAAAAGCCTCATAGAAGGAGTCATCTCGGGATACAACGCTACGATTTTTGCTTATGGACCCACCGGTAAATAGCACTGTCTTTTTGTTAAGGTTGGTGGAATGAGAGAAAGAGAGATGGAGTGAGATTCTCCCTTTTATGCATTCCACCCCAAACTTACCAGGGAACTGGAACTGAGGATATCCATTTATCTTCCTTCCTTCCTTCCTTCCTTCCTTCCTTCCTTCCTTCCTTCCTTCTCCTCTTTCCTTCCTTCCATTGTTTCTTTCTCTATTTATCTATCATCTCTCTCTCTCATGTATCATCTACATACCTCCTATCTTCCTTCCTTCTCTTCTTTCCTTCCTTCGTTTCTTTATTTATCCATCCATCTATTATCACCTCTCTCTCATGTATCATCTACATACCTACTATCATCTTCCTTCCTTTTCTTCTTTCCTTTGTTTCTTTCTCTATCCCTCTATCATCTCTCTCTCTCTCATGTATCATCTACATACCTACTATCATCCTCCTTCCTTCCTTCCTTCCTTCTCCTCTTTCCTTCTTCCTTCCATTGTTTCTTTCTCTATTTATTTATCTATCTATCATCTCTCTCTCATTTATCATTTACATACCTACTATCATCTTCCTTCTCTTCTCTTCTTTCCTTCTTTCCTTCCTTCCTTTGTTTCTTTATTTATCCATGCATCTATTATCATCTCTCTCTCATGTATCATCTACATACTTACTATCATCTTCCTTCCTTTTCTTCTTTCCTTTCTTTCTTTCTTTCTTTCTTTATCCATCCATCTATTATCATCTCTCGCTCATGTATCATCCACATACCTACTATCATCTTCCTTCCTTCCTTCCTTCCTTCCTTCCTTCCTTCCTTCCTTCTCCTCTTTCCTTCTTTCCTTTCTTTATTTCTCTATTTATCCCTCTATCTATCATCTCTCTCTCTCTCATCTCTTATCTACATACCTATTATCATCCTCCTTCCTTCCTCTCTTCCTTCTTTCTTCCCTTCTCTCAGGAGCTGGAAAAACCCACACTATGCTGGGGACGGATTCAGAACCTGGAATATACATCCGTACCCTCCACGATCTCTTTCAAGCCATTGAGGCCACAGGAGATGGCCAGGATTATTTGGTTTGCATGTCCTACCTGGAGGTGAGGTCACCACATTTAGAGGATTGCAGGTTAAAGCAAGAAGCAGAGACATAGCTTGGAGCATCCAACGGGGTGGTAGGAAGGAAATCAAACCAGGCATCCCCAAATCTTTCCACCACCCCCTCTCCACAAAAGGGAAACATCTGTCCCTCTAAGAAAGAAGCCCCATCCTTCAGTGCTCTACTCACTTTGCAAGAGAATGACCCAGTTGGATCTTGGGGGGGGGGGGGAGGATGGAATCTGGAAGCAACTGATGGGAAAGATCTAACAAAAGAAGACTCCAAGGCTTGAGATTCCTCAAAGTTCCATTTTATTAGAGATGTCATCTTGGCACATCTGGGAAAACCCAAATCTGAAAGTTTCTTCATGTAGAAGAATGAATGCCAAGACTTAGTAAGCACTTTTGGACAAGATGGGCAAAGAGGCAGCTTAGCATCCTCATTTCTCCCCTTTTCCTTTCAGGTTTATAATGAAATGATCCGTGATCTCCTGAACCCATCCACGGGCTACCTTGAGCTGAGAGAAGATTCCAAAGGGTGCATCCAGATTGCGGGAATAACGGAAGTCTCCACGACAAATGCCCAGGACGTAAGTATCGCCAACTTCTCGGTGGGAAGGGATGGAGGCAGTACGCAGGCCTGTTGCAAGAAAGGTCTCCATCCAGCTGATCCACAGAGTCCAAGGAAGCGTTGGAAGCCAGATGTTGAAAGAAGTCCCCACCCTTCGGGGTCAAAGGGAGCTCTAATTAAAACCTGCAACAAACATTCAAGGATCTATGGAGGTTCTCATTCCTCTAGGTCATGGTTGTCCCAAAGGTGCTTTTTACAGGAGGCAACTGGACTTCCTGGTTTTTCTTTGAAGACATTTCGCTTCTCATCTAAGAAGTTTCTTCCAAACTTCTTGAACTTCAAGGTCTATGGAGGTTCTCAGTCATCCAGGTTGTGGTTGTCCCAAAGTTCTTTTTCAGAAGGCAACTAGATTTCCTTGTTTTTTCTTTTGAAGACGTTTTGCTTCTCATCCAAGAAGCTTCTTCAAAACTTCTTCTTCAAGGTCTATGGAGGTTCTCAGTCATCCAGGTCATGGTTGTCCCAAAGGTTCTTTTTTCAAGAGGCAACTGAACTTCCTGGTTTTTCTTTGAAGACATTTCGCTTCTCATCCAAGAAATTTCTTCAGCTCTTCAAAGAAAGAAAAAAAACAGAAAGTCCAGTTGCCTCTTAAAAAAGCACCTTTGGGACAACCATCACCTGGATGACTGAGAATCTCCATAGACATTTAGAAGAGAGCCAAAGAAGCTTCTTGGATGAGAAGTGAAACGTCTTCAAAGAAAAACCAGAAAGTCCAGGTGCCTCTTGAAAAAAAAATGAAGCACTTTTGGGACATTCCAGGATATCGTTTTTTCTAAGTTCTGAGGAATCAGAGTTCAGGATCAGCTTAACTGGGTGTCCTACGAATGCCAGTGAGTTCAATCTCGCCCTGCCCTTGTAGACATCCAGATGTGTGTTTGTGTTTGAAAGATTATGCAGTTGTTGACCAAAGGCAACAAGGAACGTACTCAGGAGCCCACAGCTGCCAACAAGACCTCATCACGGTCCCATGCTGTCCTCCAGGTGTCGGTGAAGCAGACCAACCGAGTGAACGGGATCGGCGAGGAAGTGCGTGTTGGGAGGCTCTTCATGGTTGACCTGGCTGGATCAGAAAGGGCTGCTCAGGTGAGGTCAACCATGCTTCAATTCTCTACCCAATGATGCTATCTAGCACTGATAGCATAATCTAGTTTGGTCATCAAAGACCCCACAGTTCTCCTCTTCCTCCTCCACTCTGCAAACCCCTCCCTTCTAGCACTAATGATGTTTAGTTGGGTCATGAAACATCTGCAAGAAAACCACCAAGCTCAGAGAACACCAAGGACCCATAGTCTTTTTTCTTCTCTCCTCTTCCTCCTCTACTCTACAAACCGCTCTCCCTTCTAGCACTGATGATATCATCTAGTTGGGTCATGAAAAGTCTGCAAGAAAACCACCAAATCAGAGAGCACTAAAGACCTCACAGTTCAACCCTCAGCTACAAAGATTCTCTGCTATTAGTTTCCACCTCTTAGTGGCCATTGCTTAAAACAGACCTCTCCAAATTTGCAAATGTTGTCTGAGCTTGGTGGTTTTCTTGCAGATGTTTTGATCCCAAGCTTGGTAATTCAGGAATAAGGGATCTGTTTGCATGTTGAAGAATCAACCGTTCGGTCAATAGGGATCTACTTAGAACAGGGTTTCCTACTTCTAGTTAAAATTCGCCGTGCTAACTCATTCTTGTGTGTTTATTTTTCCTTCCAGCTGCTAACGTCTTCTTTCCTTCTCCACAGACACAGAATCAGGGCAAGAGGAGGAAGGAAGGGGCCCACATCAACCGGTCCCTCCTTGCTCTGGGGAACTGCATCAATGCGCTGAGCGAAAAGGGGGGCAGCCGAACTCAATACATCAATTTCCGAGACAGCAAACTGACCCGTTTATTGAAGGTAACAAATTATATGTGAAGGATTACCTCTATTCACGGGTGGATCGGACTGCCAGAATACCCCCAATCAGCTGTTCCAGGCTGCAAGGATTGACACAGACCATGTGTTCTACACTTAGGCAAGAAAAACAAAAATGCACAGGTACAGTATAGGTGGTACCTTGCTCAATAGTGGCAACTGTGAGAGGGATCTTGGAATCCTAGTGGACAACCATTTAAATAGGAGCCCGCCGTGTGTAGCAGCTGCCAAAAAAGCCAACACAGTTCTAGGCTGCATCAACAGAGGGAGAGAATCAAGATCATGTGAAGTGTTAATACCACTTTATAAGACCTTGGTAAGGCCACATTTGGAATCCTGCATTCAGTTTTGGCCGCCACGATGGAGAAAAGATTTGGAGACCATAGAAAGAGTACAGAGAAGAGCAACAAGAATGATGAGGAGACTGTAGGCTAAAACATATGAAGAACGGTTGCAGGAACTGGGCATGTTTAGTTTAATGAAAAGAAGGACCAGGGGAGACATGATAGCAGTCTTCCAATATCTCAGGGGTTGCCCCAAAGAAGAGGGAGTCAAGCTATTCTCCAAGGCACCTGAGTGTAGAACAAGAAGCAATGGGTGAAAACTAATCAAGGAGAGAAGCAACTTAGAACTGAGGAGAAATTTCCTGACAGTTAGAACAATTTAATGGAACAGAAGTTGCCTCCAGAAGTTGTGAATGCCCCAACACTGGAAGTCTTTAAGAAGATGTTGGATAGCCATTTGTCTGAAATGGTACAGGGTTTCCTGCCTAGCCAGGGGGTTGGACTAGAAGTCCTCCAAGGTCCCTTCCAATTCTGCTATTGTATTGTATCACTGCCTCCACGCCTCATGTTTTTGGCCTCTGGTGGGGGGTGGGGCTACATTTGGTGTATAAGACGCACCCAAATTTTCACCCTCTTTTTTGGGGGGGAAAGGTGCATCTTATACTCTGAAAAATATGGTATATTGGAGGTGGTGACCTTTTGAGAGCTGCATGCCATGAAATTTCACTTTAATGTTTGCCGCTTAGCGCACATTCAACGTGACATTATTATTTAGTCTATCCCGGGCTCATGTGATTCCGCTTTGCCACCTTCCGACGGATAAAGTCAATAGGGAATCTGGATCCATTTAAGAACCACATTTTTAATTTAACAACTGCAACAATTTGTTTAACGACTCCGGCAAGGAAAGTCGTAAAACAGGACAAGATGGACTTCACAGCCGTCTCGCTTAGCAACTTTGGGGCTCTCAATTGTGGTCGTAAGTCAAGGGCCTTCCATACCACCGTACAACTACCTTCAAAGGCACTTTTTTTGAGAGTTTACTTTTGTTGGCTCCGAGAGCCAGAGATGCTCACAAGAATCTTTTCTCTTAATGTAGAACCCAGATGACACATTATTAAATGAAAAAGGGGGGAAAGAGGGGGAAAACAGAAAAGAAAGTATTAAGATATATGTTCAAGAATGAGACATAGATGAAAAACAGTTGGGACATGATGGTGAAGAAAAGGGAAATGGGAAATGATAAATATAAAATTATAAGCAGGCTCGAGGGAATACCATCCCGGAAAATACACCAGTTGAGAGAGGAAAAGAGATAACAACAAGAACAGAAAAGGAAAGGAAGAGAGGAGGAGAGAGGGAAGGAAGAAAGAGGAAAGGAGAGGAATTTAATTTAATTTAATTTAATTTAATGAAGGCCGGAAGGGATAGAAAGAGAAGGAGAGAAGATAGGAAGGGGGAGAGGAAGAGAGGAGTAGGGGAAGGGGAAGGGAAGAAGGAAAGGGAAAGGAGAGGAGGAAGAAAGTAGAGAAGGGACGGAGGGAGAAAAAGAAAAGAAAATTAGGGTGGTGATGATACAAAATAGGTGTATGGGATGGTGAGCAAAGCAACCCAAAATATTTTATATTTATATTTTAACTTTTTATATGGAAAAATAAATGGGTAAAGGTGACAAATAAGAATAATAACTATGTCAATGTATACCTGTAATTGTATGTAAGAGGCCAAAAAATATGGACATTGAAAGTCACAAATTTAGCCGAGATGGCTAAAATATCTGCATATCTTAAGGACCACTCAAACGAGAGATATAAACGAGACTGGAAAAAATGGATCGATTATATACAAAATAAATATGGGACTAAGAAATTCCAGATAGCTTATGATTAAGATCAGGAATGATATAAATTGTTTAAAGTTAGCCTAGCAAGGAGGAGCTAAGCTCAATGTAAAGATGTTATCAATTTTCTATTCTTTTTTCCAATATATTTTAGACTGTTTTTCTTAAAGATTTATACCGTGTATGGGTTCTGGGAAGTCGGGGGAGGGAAGGCTGGGGGGGGGGTTGGGGGGGAGGGGGGGAGGGAGGGATGCATATTAGGCTTGACGAGGGGTGTTAAATTTTAATGTAATATGATTGCACATGTATACTGTTTTCTCTTATTTTTTCTTTAAAACTAAGATATGTTAAGTATATTGATATGGAAGCATAAATACCGTCAACGTAGAATGGAGTTTGCTCAGAAGCTGAAATACACCAATAAGAGGAAGAGTGGGACACAGAGGAGAGAAGAAAGATAGGAAGAGAGGGATAGGAGAGAGGGTAAGGGGGGAAGATGAGGAGGATAAGGAGGAGTGGAATGCAGAGAGAGGAGAAGGAGAAAGGAAGGGGAAGTAGAGTAGAAAAGGATGATGGAGGGAAGACAGGATGTAGAAGAGTGGGAAACAGAGGAGAGAAGAAAGATGGGAAGAGAGGGATAGGAGAGAGGGTAAGGGGGGAAGATGAGGAGAATAAGGAGGAGTGGAATGCAGAGAGAGGAGAAGGAGAAAGGAAGGGGAAGTAGAGTAGGAAAGGATGATGGAGGGAAGAAAGGAGGTAGGAGAGAGGTAGAAGAAAGAGGTGTATGGAGAGCAGAAGAGCTAATAATGGGTTGTTATCTTTCTGGGCGTTGATGACAAGAGGAACTGATGCAATTACTACTTAATACAATATGATATTGGCTACGTAATAGTATACATGTCATTATATGTTATGAAAATGGAAAATAAAGTATTTTTCAGGAAGAGGCCAAAAAATAAAAAAAATGTTTTAAAATAAAGAATCTTCTCTCTTTAGGATTCCTTAGGTGGCAACAGCAAGACAGTAATGATTGCTCACATCAGCCCAGCCAGCAGCTGCTTCGAAGAATCTCGGACAACGTTGATGTATGCCTATCGAGCCAAGAACATCAAAACGAGGGTCAGAGAGAGAGAGAGGTTCAACCACCTAAATGGTGGTGGCCAGTGCAGAAATTCAATTCATAAATGAAAAACGAAATGAATAAACAATGGGCAGGAGAGCTGGCAGCTGACGTTCCAAAATTAGCCATCTTTCACAGAATAGCAGAGTTGGAAGGCACCTTGGAGGTCTTCTAGTCCAACCCCCTGCTCAGGCAGGAAACCCTCCACCATTTGAGACAAATGGCTGCCCACTCTAATAGCGATAACTGAGAATGATGACATTGTTCTGACTGAGGCTTCCCAAGAGCATGAAGAAAACTCCTGGTCCTCTTTTATTAATTTGCTGTGAATTCTGCTCACTCACATCCAGCAAAGTCTTTCGAGGGAGGATTTACAGTCACAGACCTTATCTGGCTGTGAGGCAGACGGAAAGCTGGAGCCTGTTCCCAGTGTGCGCATGCGCAGAGTTGCCAGATGAAGGGAACAGCTAAAGAACAGGGGTTGACTTGGGAGTGAGGTCACAGGTGGATGGTGAATGGCCCCTCCCAGGGGAAATAAAAGAGGAGCAAAAGGGGAGTGGAGTTTGCAGGAGACAATTAGTTCATTCCTGCATTCTTGCCAAGTATTGCGGCGTCTGAAAGATCTCGGCCTGGCACTTCTCCAAGCCTGATAAAGGTCGGTAATTGTGAACTATCTTGGAAGACTGCGGGAGAGGAAAGACTTTGATGGAGAAGAATTCACTGTCAATTGAATAAAAGGGGTTTATCAGGACGAGAACTCGGCTTCATGCTGCTGGGGAAGCTTAGTTTCTTGTTCTTCTCCTGCATATCAATTAGTATTCTTGGGATTCCCTGACCAGATGTTTCTGCCTCAACAGGTCAAGCGTAATCTTCTCAACGTCTCTTACCACATTGCTCAGTACACCAGCATCATTTCAAACCTCCGGCGCGAGATCGAATGCTTGAAGGCCAAGGTTGAAAACCAGGAGAAACATCTCCTGAGCTCTGGGGCCAAAGATGGACAAGCTCAAGGTGAGATTTTGGCCTCTTCTGAGGCACTAAATCATCATGTGGTTTTCTTAAAAGAGTTTCTATATTCCTGATATATCAGTCAGAAGGATGTTGCTCGGCAAGACATGGAAAAGGGCCGGAAGGAAGATCAAAGGAACTCATCTTTGCAAAATTACAACTTTTTTGAAAAAAAAAATGCTTAATGTGCATGATATTGTTATGGTTAGTTGCAAAGTTGTGTCCGACCCATCACGACCCCTCCAGGCCTTCCTCTCCTCTACCATCCTCTGGAGTCCATTTAAGCTCATGCCTGCTGCTTCAGTGACTCCATCCAGCCACCTCCTTCTCTGTCGCCCCCTTCTTCTGCCTTCAATCTTTTTCCAGTGAGACCTTCCTTCTCATTAGGTGGCCAAAGTATTTCAGTTTCACCTTCAGGACCTGGCCTTCTAAAGAGCAGTCAGGGTTGATCTCCTCTTGGATTGACCCTTTTGATTGATAGAACAATGTTTTCTAATCTTGGTAGTTTTAAGATAGGCGGACTTCAACTCCCAGAATTCTGGCTGGCTGGGGAATTCTGGGAATTGAAGTACACCCATTTTAAAGTTGCCCAGATTGAGAAACACTGTTCTAGAAGCAAAAAAAAAAGTTCAAAAGAAAATTGTGAAGCCGCGGCGTAGAAAGGTCTCACTTCTTCTCATCCTTAGGGGAGATTCCTCTGGACTTGGAGGAGGATGGCCATCGGTTGCAAAAATTACGGAAACAACTGGTAGGGGCCTTCAAGGAGCAGATGGATATGCGACGCAGCTTAATGGAGCTGGAAAATACCAACATGGAACTCCACGTAGATACCTCCAGGCACCTACTCATGATTGCAGAGTGAGCCAAAGGATGGGGGGAGGGGGGGAGGTTGCAACTCATCTTTACTTTGTTAAGAGACAGCAGAATTAGAGTGGAAATACCCAGCGAAGCAGATTTCACCTGGGGTTCCCAGTTCACGGGATACACCCGAGCAGAAAAATTAAGACAAGCAGTAGGGAATTGGAGATCAAAGCAATGGTACTTTAGGCCTATCCCAGTTGAACAAAGACCTCGTAGGAAAAATCAACAATGATTGCAAAGTTTCCTTTCAGAAAACTGGTCACTCCGAACTGGAGAATAGACACGTATTGCAAATATGGGGATTGAAGTAAACTCAAGGGTACCCAAATGGAGGACTGGTGTAGACCTCCAAGTCCAGAGTCCTAAGTGGGGTTCTTTCCCCCCCCACCATGGTATTTTCCCATTTATTTTACCAGGAAACGTGGATAAGGCAGTTGGGAAATGTCAGTGCCCTCCTAAGCATTCCGACACGCTCCGAATCCGTTGGTGACATCCATTTTGCTGTACAAGCTCATGGAGTCCTAACCCTAAGTGTGTTTACCCCCCAATTACTTCCTCCCTCCCTCCTTTTTTTCCTTCCAGGTGGGAACGAGAGAGATTTCGTCAAGGTGCCAATACACACAATCTAAGTGAAAAGGATGACGAGGAGGCTGACCAGGAAGATTTCCTGGAACCTGTTGAGATCACAATTGCCAAGGAAGAGATCAACACACTGGTGATAGAGCAGCAGAAAACGGCTGCTTTAAAGGTAACAGTAGGAAGGAATTTTCTCAGCAGGGTCAAAATTGTTCTGCTAAGTGCAGTCAGTGTGCTTCCCCGTGGACAACGATAACACCTTAAACCAGTGTTTCTCAACCTTGGCAACTTGAAGATGTCCGGACTTCAACTCCCAGAATTCCCCAGCCAGCATTCGCTGGCTGGGGAATTCTGGGAGTTGAATTCCGGACATCTTCAAGTTGCCAAGGTTGAGAAACACTGCCTTAAACCATAAAATATGGGGAGAATTTTTCATCATATGGGGAAAAAATGCAGTACTTATTTATTGACATATCTAATAAGTTAATATGTTATTATTTAAGGAATAAATGTCTGTTGACTTTCAAAATGGGTTAGTTGGGGTTTGCTGAGAATACAGTGGAATGTTTACGTCTTGTCTTGAACATTGTTATGTTGTGGACATAAATTCCAAGTCTTCGTTCTTTGGGGTAAACGCAGGGAGTGATATTTCAGCAAATAGAAAGAGGACTATAACTATAAGGACTATATCCCAAACTATAACTTTCCGAAAGCTTTGCAATGTATTGCTTTTATCAAATTGCACGGCTGGATTTTACAATGCTACTGTCAGTCTCCAAAACCCATGGAATTGAAGGTTGTTTCTTTATTACGAGCATCGTGGCCGCTATTTTGACTTGATGCGGCCACGTCAAACGAATTGAGCCACTTTCAAAGCCATGGTGGCGCAGTGGTTAGGGTGCAGTACTGCAGGCCACTTCAGCTGACTGTTATCTGCAGTTCGGCAGTTCAAATCTCACCGGCTCAAGGTTGACTCAGCCTTCCATCCTTCCGAGGTGGGTGAAATGAGGAGCCAGACTGTGGGGGCGATATGCTGACTCTGTAAATCGCTTAGAGAGGGCTGAAAGCCTTATGAAGCGGTATATAAGTCAAACTGCTATTGCTATAGTAAGATCTCGCCTTTCACTTTAGTATTCAATAACTTCTTAATAATTTAGACCTTTCTTCAGAAATGGATAATTTTGTCCCAACTTCCAGTGGAAGGAAAACCAGAGATTCCCATGTTCTCTTTTCCTAATTTAGGCTGACCTGGAGCAAAAGTTGGCGAATGCCAAGAAGAAAGTTTCCCAGATGGAGAAGTTGCTCCCGGAACAAACCACCAGCGAGGACCAACGGGATGTCCTGAGCCTCTTGTGCAAGACCCATGAGCTGGAAGTTGGGAAGACCGAACTTCAAGCCAACACTTTGTACAAGGACAACCTTCTCTGCCAGAAGGACTTCATCATCCAGCACCACCAACAGTACCGGCATCTCTGTGAAGAGCTTATTCAACAGCAGTGGTCCCTGATCAAAGGTAGGTCTGGAGGACCTCAACTGATATCTCAAGAGCTTTCTCTGATCATGCTTTTCTCTAGCTTCCAGCCATACTGGACTGAGAACATCTGATATGGCTCTTCAAAGGGGATTTTACTGCTACATCCCTACCCTTACCTTCGTTGGTTTTTCTGGGAATTTGGCTAGCTCTTTGGGGCCATCAACTCTGGAAGCTTTCTGTCTGTTCTGTAGACCACAATATTCCAGTCCCGGGACCTCTTGAAAAACTATACCGCCTGTATTTCCATGAGTTACAGGAAGGAACTCTGCATCATCTGATGGTGCTTCACTCACTGATGTCCAATGCGTGGCAGGTAAGATAGAATTCTCCCTTATAAATATAAATCTTATAAATTTGTGTTTGGATCCTGTTATGAAGCTATAAATAATTTGGATTAGAATGAGAGGTGATGTGACATAAATAGCAAACAATTGTTTTCTTTTTTTTTCTGCCTTTTTCTAATTATGTTAATGCATACTTTGGTGATTATCAACTAGAAATTCTAATTTGGATTAGAAATGGCAAACAATTGTTTTTTTTCCCCTCTGTCTCCTAACTACAAAAACAAAATGGAATGTTAATGCATACTTTGGTGATTATCAACTAGGAATGTCAACTTTTATTCTTCTTTTAGATTGTGTTAGATTTTAAATGGTCATTTTGTTAACAGATATTAATAGATTGTTGTTTAGAAATTGTTGTGGAGAGAAGAGGAGAGAAAGATAGTAAATAACCCCTAGTTAACTATAATAATAATAAAGAATATGTTAGGGAGAGGAAATGTTAGATGTCCTATTGACTTTTTTTGTTAGAATATGTTATAAAGATATAAAGATATGGCAGATTGATTGAGACTGGGGGAAGGGAAAAAAATGCCAGCAGATGGCTGTGTTTTTGAAATCTTAATTAAATGAAAATGGTGGTATGGTGATAGTAAAATATATAAATTTTTAACATATACAATTTAAACTGAATGGAATATATGTGATTGTGGAAGGAATGCACGAAATGTACTTGTGACCAATGGATACGCTTTCTACAAGATGTAATGAAAGATGATTTTTTTTCTTTTTGTGTTTTTTCTGTAATAAAACTAATAATTTTTTTCCCAAAAATAATAATAATAAAAGAACGAAAAAATAAAAATAAAAAAAAGATAGAATTCTCCCCTCTTCCCCTAAATGGGGATTCCCTAGAGAGGGAGACTAAGGAAAGTTGCTTATTATTGTTGTTGTTATTATTTATTAATTACATTTAAATGAAATGAGGACGGTGCGATATGGAAATAACACTAGGCAATGCCAACTTTGCATGAGATACATCTATCAGCTGATACACGAAGCTTTCATTTTTTCAAAATTAATTTTTGGTTTTGTGGATTAGTTCCATTCCGGGCAGATTCCGAGACAAGATCGCAACAGAGAGGAGAATCCAGACGGATCCACCGATCACAAGAAAGCTTTCCTTCCAGGGCCCAAATTTGAACTGCCTCCAATATTTGTGGATTCAGACAGGTACCGATGGCTTTTAGCCAAAAGAGGAAAGCATTTTTTTTTCTAAAGCAAACATCAAAGGCAGAAACACTTTGATGAGACTCATCAAACTGGAGAGTGTAGAAGAAATGGCAGAACCTGGGGGTGGAGTCAAACAAGGAATCAGCCTAGCATTGTTACGTAGCCACAAATAGACGCAGCCCAACAATTCTTGAATCCCTGTGACCCTTTCCTAGCACCAAAACAGCGCTAAGCATTAGTTGAATAGATTCCTGTGCATAGGCAGGATTAGCAATAAATCAGTTTAATTGGAGCTTCATGTATGATCCTGGTCTTTTGCACCTGACAAGAGATGGACCCAATTCGTTAAAGGGAATATGGTGGAATTTCTTTGTAACTCATGGTCCTTGTTATCCTCTATTTTTGCAGGGCTTCAATGATTTTTTTTCTGTGTCTTGCTGCCCTCATTAAATAATCCTAATTTCCCATTTGATTTGTGCTGGGCTTACTCAACAGGGCCTATAATCCAAAGGCTAGATTCTCCTTCCCCATACGGATCTGCTAACGCATCTGCCAATGCTTTATGTTGGTGTGTTTCATCTTGCAATTTTCTTAGTGACAGTTACCGGTCATCTTCTAAAAACACCCCAGCAAAAAGGAAGGTGACTCGTGAATCGAACCACACTCCTACGCTGTATCACCTGTTAACACCTGTCCACCAGGTAAGTCCATCAAAAGCCCTTTTTTTGCTTTTTCTGTTTTGCGTTTCTTTCATCTTGTCTGTTGTGGCCTGCCAGCAAACAGCGGAGCTGGCAGCGGAATCAGACAGTGAGGAGGGTTGGGGAGGAAGATGGGCCACTCCTGGAGTCTGGGGAAGGCTCTGACGAGGGCTCTGTGTTGGAGGCAGAGAGGGGGCCAGAGCCGTATGCCAGTTATCAGCTGCCTTCAAAGTCAGACATCAGTGAGGCAGAGGAACAGCTGGAGCCTGTTCCCAGTGTGCGCATACGCAGAGTCGCCAGATGAAGGGAACCGCTAAAGAACAGGGGTCGGCTTGGGAGGAAGGCCGCAGGTGGACGGTGAATGGCCCCTCCCAGAGGAGCAAAAGGGGAGGGGGCTTTTGCAGAAAACAATTTGTTTGGTCGGTCGTAAGATTCATTTCAGGAGTGTGAAGATCTGTCCCTGAATCTCAGAGACTCTCTGCCCAGTCTTTCCTTGCACAGCACCTCATTTGGAAACTATTATATGGCAGCTTTCCAAGCTAGATAAGGTCTGTGGTCATAACTGGTTTTGTGATTTTAAACTGCCTTTTTTTTCTTGTTTTTTCTTTCTCTTTTTTTTCCTTATTTTTTGTAAGCCGCCCGGAGTCCTTCGGGATTGGGCGGCATATAAATTTTGATAATAAATAAATAATAAAATAAAATAAAATAATAAAGTAAAATAAAATAAAATAAAATAAAATAAAATAAAGAAATAAAATAAAATAAAATAAAATAAAATAAAATAAAATAAAATAAAATAATAAAATAAAATAAAATAAAATAAAATAATAAAATAATAAAATAAAATAAATAAAATAATAAAATAAAATAAAATAAAATAAAATAATAAATTCAATAAATTCAATAAAAGGGGTTTTGTTGGGACCAGGAATCTGCTTTGTACTTTTTGGGGAAGCCTAGGTCACATTATCAAAGAAGAGATATATATGGGAATGATAATATCTTCATTGGGCGCTCTCTGTCAGAGATAAGATTTTGGGGAGCTGGTAGATGCCATTGTTTATATAGCAGGGATCTCCAAAACCTAGACTTCTGGGAGTTGAAGTCCACAAGGCTCACAGTTGCCTGGTTTAGGGCAAGGCCAAATCTTTCAGAAGAGGTATGTGGGTAGAGAACAGGCAAAAAGTCAAGATTCAGAGCAAGGAAAGAAAGATCAGAAGACTACCAGCTGATGGAGGACAAATGGATCCTTCAACTATTTCAATACAAAAAGGAAAAGCTCAGAAAAGCATTTTGGGGGACTTCGTAGCTTAATTCTTAGCGGACAAAATTGCTCGGTTTCGGTCGGACTTGGACTCCACCCCTGCAGTTCCAGCCGAGGCGCAAGGGGACCAAGTAGAACAGCTCTGGGTTGAGTTTCAGGACGTTACCCCCGGGGATGTGGACAAGGCCATGAGAGCTGTAAGTACCTCCACCTGCGTCCTGGATCCGTGTCCCTCATGGCTGGTTACTAACTGCAGTGAGGTGACACGAGGCTGGATCCAGGCGGTTGTAACCGCCTCCCTTCGGGAGGGGAACTTCCCCGCCACACTGAAAGCGGCGGTGGTGAGACCCCTCCTGAAGAAACCATCCTTGGATCCAGCTGTTCTTAATAGCTATCGTCCAGTCTCCAACCTTCCATTTCTGGGGAAGGTTGTTGAGAAGGTGGTGGCCTTCCAGCTCCAACGGTCCTTGGAGGAAGCAAACTACCTAGACCCCTTCCAGTCAGGCTTCAGGCCCGGTTACAGCACAGAAACCGCTTTGGTCGCATTGATGGATGATCTCTGGAGAGCCAGAGATGAAGGACGTTCCTCCATCCTGGTCCTCCTTGACCTCTCAGCGGCTTTCGATACCATCGACCATGGTATCCTTCTGCGACGACTGCGGGAGGTGGGAGTGGGAGGCACCGTGCTACGGTGGTTCTCCTCCTACCTCTCGGACAGGTCGCAGTCGGTGTTAGTGGGGGGGCAGAGATCGTCCCCTAGGCCCCTAAATTATGGGGTGCCTCAGGGCTCGGTCTTATCCCCCCTACTATTCAACATCTACATGAAACCGCTGGGAGAGATCATCCGCAGGCACGGGATTAGATACCATCAATATGCGGACGATACTCAATTGTATCTGTCCGCCCCGTGCCAACTCAATGAAGCGGTGGACGTGATGTGCCGGGGCCTTGAGGCCGTCATGGACTGGATGAGGGTTAACAAGCTTGTGCTCAACCCAGAAAAGACCGAGTGGCTGTTGTGTTTCCCTCCCAAAGATTTGGCTACTGTTCCACCACTCAGGCTGGGGGGTCAAATTTTATACCCCTCAGAGAGGGTTCGCAACTTGGGAGTCCTCCTGGATCCACAGCTGTCATTTGACCACCACTTAACGGCTGTGACCAGGGGGGCGTTCGCCCAGGTTCGCCTGGTGCGCCAGTTGCGACCCTACCTGAATCGGGAGGCTCTCACAACAGTCACTCGGGCCCTTGTGACCTCTAGGCTGGAATACTGCAATGTGCTCTACATGGGGCTGCCCTTGAAGAGCATCCGGCGACTTCAGCTAGTGCAGAATGCAGCCGCGCGAGTGATTGCGGGTGCACCCCGATTCACCCGCATTACACCTATCCTCCGCGAGCTGCGCTGGCTACCTGTTGATCTCCGGATGCGCTTCAAGGTGCTATTAATCACCCATAAAGCCCTACATGGCAGTGGATCTGGATACTTGAGAGACCGCCTTCTGCCAATTACATCCCTGCGACCGATAAGATCCCATAGATTAGGCCTCCTCCGCATTCCATCGGCCAGCCAGTGTCGGCTGGCAACTACAAGGAGGAGGGCCTTCTCAGCAGTAGCCCCGACCCTTTGGAACGAGCTCCCCGTGGAGATTCGCACCCTCTCCACCGTCCAGGCCTTCCGCATAGCCTTGAAGAACTGGCTCGCCCGTCAGGCCTGGGGATAGGATAGTTGCCCCTCCCGAATGATGAATGTATGCTGTTTGCTATTTTATTACATGTTGTCCTACTGTCTGTATTCCCCCCCTTCCCAGTTTTTGTGTGAGCCGCCCTGAGTCCCCTCAGGGAAAAGGGCGGCCTACAAATTCTAATAAAATTCTAAATTCTAAATTCTAAAATTAAGGAACCGGGCATCCAATGCCATTTCGTCTCCCTTCTGTGATTTCACTTTTTGTTATGGTAGAGTCAGCCTTGCAAAAAATGAGGTCAGCGCCAAGAAAGGCTGGTCAACTTCTCACACCGCAGCCAGAGAAACAGAGGAGTTGAAGCAGAGTCTTCACCCAGGAGAGAAGATTCCTTAAACCAAAAAAAAAAAAGCAATTTGAAGAAGATAATGGCTTGCAGGGGAATCTGGTGGCACGTCTAGGGAAAACTGGTTTAATATCAAGGAAAGTCACCAATGACATCCTTGGTCAATCATCAACTAGCTTTGCAGAGTAGCTAACTTTTGAATGGGACGATGTGCAAATATTGTAAACACTTTGGTTTCTAGAAGATGACTTCAGGCATCCCTTCATCAAAGGTCGCCTCCAAGCTACCTTCTCCATCTTCCCAAGATTCCAGTCGGAAAAATTCCAGGGCAGACTCCCTCAGTGGCCTCTTGACTCTGAAAACGTTGAAGGAGATGGTTGACAGCACCAAGCAGATCGCTTTGATTGCCGCCCACCGCCGATTCCAAGTCCAGGAGAAAGGCTTCGGGAGGAAGGTCTCCTCCGCTCAGTATTTTGGGGAGGAGAAGATGGAATCTCATCAGCCCAGTTTCACTCCAGAACATCGCTCCAAAGGCGCGGCCACCGTCAATGGCCTTGGAGGGATGTTCCAGAGGAAAGTTTGGGCACACCACCAAGTTCAGAATGAAGGAGACAAGGAGCCATCTTGGGACGGGAAAACAGAGAAGAAGGGACCTCTTGAACCGACCTCCTCCAGGGTAAGATTACGAAGAACGGGCATAGCATAGATCTAGAAGTCAGATGAAGTTATGGTGGCTACACTATCGGGTGAATCTCCCCGTGGAGATTCGAACCCTCACCACCCTCCAGGCCTTCTGCAAAGCCCTTAAAACCTGGCTGTTCCGACAGGCCTGGGGCTAAAGAGCTTTTGCCCCCCCCCTTCGAATGGTATGGTTGTTGTGTGCTTTTAAATTGTGTATTGTTCTGTTCGTCTTTTTTATCCCTTGTCTGTACCCCCTTCCCTGACTTGGATTGTGAGCCGCCCTGAGTCCCCTTCGGGGAAAAGGGAGGCATATAAATGCAATAAATTCAATTCAATACATCAGATAAGGACCACAGTTACATCACAGTCAGGAGGGATAGCTCCCAGTGAAAGTGCTGTCACTAATCCTTACCTTAATGATCCCATCTGGATCCATAACTTTTTTTTTTAAATCCCCTTACAGATTTTGCAGATGAAACACTGGTCCCCCTCCAATCAGGACAGCAATGGCCCAGGAAACCAGATGCCACCAGCCAAATCCCCAGATGGTTCGATAGGAAATCTGTCCCACATCTTTCCAGTTCCCGCAAAACTCAAGTTTCCCGTTGGACAGCAAACAGGTAGAACGTGACCTAATGGGAGATTTTGGGCTTGTTTGCAGATATCTAGGACAAGGGTGAAGAACCCATGACCCTACCTTTGTAGGACACAATGTTATCCTTGACCAATCACCATGCTAGCTGGAATTAATAGACCTTGGAGACCAACGAAGCTTAGGAGATGTAGAGAGATGTAGATTTCTTAACTCTTGGGCTGTAATACTCTAGGTCTCAGGAATTTGGCCCAGATGAGGTTGAAGGGAGGATCTCTGAGTGTTTTTCCCTGCTAATGGTTATGCTGGCTGGGAATTCTGGGAGTTGTAGTTCTCACCCACCTTGAGAGGATCTGGAGGAAAAGTTGAGCAAAGAGAACTAAGGAGTTGGTCACATCACTGCAACTTCTGGTCTACCGCAGAATGAGACCCATGTCTCCATCCACATCTTCCTTTCTCCTCCTTCTTCCCCACGGAAGAAGAAAACCCACCACAGGTCCTGATTGTAAACTACGTGGGACCTAGTACTGTCCAGCAGAGTAACTCCAACCAACCGCGAGGCCAAGTTCTCCAAAAACATGTCAAAGGTCAGTCTGGGACTTTTGAAGGCCAATGAATGGAGCTATCTATACTCTTACCGTCCTTGTTCAGGTTAAGGTGGAAAGCCACTACAGAACAGGCTGGGTGGTGTGTGATGTCCGGTTGGGGGGTAGCCTAGTGTGTAAAAATCCAGAGTTTCAAGCTGACAAAAAAAACAGTTGATGTCACAAATTCCCAACTTGTGAGCCTGGACATGACAAATTCCCAACTTGTGAGTCTAAACATCACAAATTCCCAATTGTGAGTCTGGACGTCACAAATTCCCAACTTGTGAGTCTGGACGTCACAAATTACCAACTTGTGAGTCTGGACGTCACAAATTCCCAACTTGTGAGACTAGACGTCACAAATTCCCAACTTGTGAGTCTGGACGTCACAAATTCCCAACTTGTGAGTCTGGACGTCACAAATTCCCAACTTGTGAGACTAGACGTCACAAATTCCCAACTTGTGAGTCTAAACATCACAAATTCCCAATTGTGAGTCTGGACGTCACAAATTCCCAACTTGTGAGTCTGGACGTCACAAATTCCCAACTTGTGAGACTAGACGTCACAAATTCCCAACTTGTGAGTCTGGACGTCACAAATTCCCAACTTGTGAGTCTGGACGTCACAAATTCCCAACTTGTGAGTCTAAACATCACAAATTCCCAATTGTGAGTCTGGACGTCACAAATTCCCAACTTGTGAGTCTGGACATCACAAATTCCCAACTTAGCAATAGCAATAGCAATAGCAGTTAGACTTATATACCGCTTCATAGGGCTTTCAGCCCTCTCTAAGCGGTTTACAGAGTCAGCATATCGCCCCCACAGTCTGGGTCCTCATTTCACCCACCTCGGAAGGATGGAAGGCTGAGTCAACCTTGAGCCGGTGAGATTAGAACCACTGAACTGCAGATAGCAGTCAGCTGAAGTGGCCTGCAGTACTGCACCCTAACCACTGCGTCACCTCGGCTCCTCGACTCGTCACAAATTCCCAACTTGTGAGTCTGAGGACTGGTGTGATGACTCTGGAACCTTCTGTTTCCCACAGCAGCATTCTGGAAAGACGTATAAGGAAAAGGAATGGGGAGGAAAAAGGGGTGAAAATATAGATCGAAGTCTTAAAAGATGCCATCTTTTTTTATGACGGAGAGGGAAGACAATCGGGGTCTCTTAATGGGATTTCTGGCAGGAGATAGCGTCCTTTGCAGCGCTGGTCTTCCTTCCCGCTGCTGGTGGACCCACAGAAGAAGTTCCCCCCCGCCCCCCGTGGCATTTATCACACCCGCCATCTGGCTTGTTTTTCTCACTCAGGGCCCGTTGAGAGCATGGGTGGATATCGGAAGCAGCCGCCCGTGACTCACTCCAAGAAGGCAGGAAAGCCGAAATAACCGCAAACTGTCAGTTATCCGTCAAGCTCAGAAGGATTGCCTTTTCACCAAGAGGCTGAGATACAGGAGAAGAGAATTTGGCGGAAGTGGCAGAGACTCTGGGGTTGCACTGTGGCCCGTGAACCAAAGGGTCATCTACACGGTCCCGGAACAAGACTTCCATTCTCTGCTGGATGCAGCCAAGGCCATCTTAAGTCTCTCTCACGGGGCTCAGGGGGCTAAGATGCTGAGCTTGTGCATCAGAAAGGTCGGCAGTTCGGCGGTTCGAGCCCCTACTGCCACGTAGTGGAGTGAGCTCCCGTGACTTGCCCCAGCTTCTGCCAACCGAGCAGTTCGAAAGCACGTTAAAAAATGCAAGTAGAAAAATAGGGACCACCTTTGGTGGGAAGGGAACAGCGTTCCGTGCGCCTTCAGTAGTGTTGAGTCATGCCGGCCATCTGACCACGGAGACGTCTTCGGACAGCTCTTCGGCTTTCAAACGAGGATGAGCACCGGCCCCTAAAGTTGGGAATGATTAGCACATATGTGCAAGGGGAGTCTTTAAGTCTCTCATGGTGGCCAGCTAAGAAGCTCCTAAGATGCCCACAAGCAAGGAGATGGAAATGTTCCTCTCTCCCATCCCTGTTACATCACAGCTTGTTCCCAACCCAGAGGTAGCATGGGGTCTTCCATATTAATACTCCCGAATAAGCCACGCCCACCTTGTACAGGCAGCCCCCCCCCTTACAACAGCTGGCCGTTCAGAGTTACAACCGCACTTGAAAAAAAGGGACTTAGCCCCCATTCTTCACAACTTACAGCCACGGCAGCAAACACACACACACACACACACACACACAATCACGTGATCCACACATTCAGACGCTCCGCAACCCTGATAGTTAGGATGGTTGCAACGCCCTGGGCTCACACCAACCCCCTTTAGTGACCAGCAAGATCAGTGGGGAAGTCAGCTTCACTTCACAACTCTGTTACTAACTCCACAACGGCAGTGATTCGCTTAGCAACTGCGAGAAGAAAGGTTGTAAAACAGGGCAAGACCCATCTAAGCAACGCTTCGCTTAGCAACAGAAATTTAGGGCTGAAAATGTGCCATCGTATGTCAAGGTACTAGTTGCACCATTCTAGGGGGACCTGCCGTATTTTCGAACAGTGGGGCCAAACTCACCTAACCCATGTCTCGCTTAGCAACAGAAAATTTGTTTTGGGGAGGTTGTCGTAAGTCGAGGACCAGCTGTATTTATCCATGCCCCGGTGCCTTTCCCCAGCATGCATTTGGCTGGGTTCAGAAGAAGGGACAAGGGAGGAGCTCCTGACGGTGGATGGCGCTAGGTGGCAGCTAGAGATCCCGATTCAAAGTCCCAATGCTCAGCATGCGCCTGAAGGCCCTTGCTCTCCCCTCCTCCAGCCCCGCCTTCCTCGCAAGGAAACGGTGAGGTGGATGTTAACGAAAAGGACACCACATCCGCACCTATGTGGGAAGTCGAGGAGGCCGTGTGGCGAACAGGAAGTGCACGAATCAACCGATCTGTTTCCTCTTTTCTTAATGCAGTGTTTCTCAACCTTGGCGACTTTAAGTCCTGTGAACTTCAACTCCCAGAATCCCCCAGCCAGCACAGCTGTGCTGGCTGGGGGATTCTGGGAGTTGAAGTCCACAGGACTTAAAGTCGCCAAGGTTGAGAAACACTGTCTTAATGGCTTTGCAACTCAAGGGCCTCATCTTGTTTCTCTCCCCGGGGTGGAGAGAACAGTTAAAGAGTCATAACAGGTTGGTCCAAGGCACCTAGAAACTAGGAGATGGTGAATTCTGGTATCATTTTAGGCATGGAAGCCAGCTGGGTGACTTTGGCCTGGGAAACTTTGGGCCAATCACCAGGAGACAGTGAGTTCTAGTCCCGCTTTATCCATGAAAGGCATCCGGGTGATTTTGGGCCAATCACTAGGAGACAGTGAGTTTCTAGCCCCTTTGTTTGTTTTTTTGGTTTTTTTTTTTTTTTTTTGTTTTTTTTTTTTTTTTGAAAAAAAATAAAAAAAAAAAAAAAAAAAAAACAAAAAAAAAAAAAATAAAAAGTTTTATTTTTTTTTTTTTTTGGGGTTTTTTTTTAAAAAATCCAATGAAAAGGCATCCGGTGACTGTGGCAAATCAACAGAGACAGTGAATTCTAGTCCCACTTTATGCCATGAACGGCATTCCGGGTGACTTTGGGCCAATCACCAGGAGACAGGATTCTATTCCAACTTTATGCCTGAAAGGGGCACCCCCCAAAAAAATCCGGTTGACTTGGGCCAATCACTAG